>NW_024584284.1:0-19308 GCF_018398535.1 Haplochromis burtoni
TTATTACCTGTTTCTCAAGTATCTTCGTGACTGTGTTATTGCACTTACATTATAATCAATCAGCTCCCTTTTGTCCACTTAAAATATATTTACAGAACTATTTTCACATTTGTTGCAATTTCAGCTGTCCTCTTGGCCAGAATACTCTTAAAAGAGACATTTTTAATGTCAACAAAATTTTTTTAACTGCATACATAAAGGATACATAAAAGTCACTGCCAAAAAGTGATTGCGGCTTCTACCTTGTTACAAGAATGTTGTTTGTTGCTCAAGATAACGTGATATCATTCATGAGGGATACATTTGACATATGTTTCACATATTATACACCAACAAGTTATTTATAGCAGTTTAAATACAAGCAATCAGTTTTTGGCAAATACCGGAAATCAGTTTTTGGCAGACAATCACTTTTTGGCACAACACCGGCTCTCTCCTTCTCCTCAAAGTTTCAGTGGACGACATCTTGATCCACATTCGGCAGTTATTATTTTGATTTTCTAAAGCAGCTCTTCCAGCTTCTAAAATGTGAAAATCTGCCACAAATCTTTGATGTTGGGCAAAGTGTGGTGGTAGTCGTGATGAAAAAATTTCTAGCATTCACTGTAAACCTTATGAACTGCATTCATTTATGGTGTTAATTACCTTTGAGTTTTAGATCAACTGTAAAAAGCTTTTTTGTTTCTGTCTGTAAATAAATCAGACGACCATGTGTCTAAAGCCATCAGGAGAAAACCAGCAGTTAAGTTCACTTTTAACCCTCCGTGTTATATGTTAGAAGCACGATACAGACAATAACTGTCCGACTGTCGCTCTGACAGTCGATAATTATTTTTTCTGAGTTCCAAGTAGATTTTATGAAGCATGTAATTTTCGAAGGACAAAAGCTTCAGGTAAGTTGGTTCCTTTCCTTTATTTCCACTGGAAAACTCCAGGGCTGGAAAGATAAGGGACGTTAATCTGATCCATGTATGTGTTTGGACCATGGAAAGAAGCCAGAGTACTTGGAGATATCCATCCAGATAATAGGTGGAGCACAACTCCACACATCAGGACAAAGGCTGGATTCAAACTCCAGCAGCGGTACTCAGCAGCACTGTGCAAAAGTGCTGAAATGCAGAAAAAAAAGCACTTGAACACACTGAGTGAATAAGGCTGGTAGCAAAAAAGTCCTTTGAGTGAGAGTCCTCACTTGGTTACCTGCTAAATTAGCCTAGAAACTAGAATTATTGGTCAGACAGCTGCATTAAAAATCCTTCAACAGCACCAACAAGGTGCAGACGTCCAGTTCTGGGACTTCAGTAAGCTGAAGTGAAGCTGAGCAGATAGCTAGCAGCTGTTTCACATGCAGCTGGAAAAACCTGGTTTAAAGCTAAATGATTCCAACTCAGTTTCTATAGAGTAAAGATTTGCTTTATTATTGTTATACAGAATATATTTGTAGTTTTGGAATTTTTGATGATGTCATCATGGATAGTAAAAATGATTCAGTTTGAGCTGCAGTGCATTACACAACCACAGCTTTGGTCGAGCAGTTCTTCCACTTATTTTAGGAATTATTGGGGGGAAAAAAACTCGCAATGTCTGGCATTCTTACTGCTTTTTCCCATCAAACACAACATTTGCCTCTGTCAGTGCGCCCCAGGGTGGCTGTGGCTACAATGTAGCTTGCCATCACCGGTGTGTGAATGTGTGTGTGAATGGGTGGATGACTGGATGTGTAAAGCGCTTTGGAGTCTTTAGGGACGAGTAAAGCGCTATACAAATACAGGCCATTTACCATTTTGATTTGAATAATCAGCCATAACACCTGAGTTAAAAATAAATATTTTATTTGTTTCTGGAACAAAACTTTAGCTTTAATGCAAACATTCCCCTCCTGTTGTCAGCAGCTGAAGCAGAACAAACCACAAACTGCCAGCAGAGAGGGAACGAGTGTCAGCTGTGACCTGCACAGGTGCGAGAATCCACCAATAGGCTTAAAGTGCGCAGGAACGAGTGTGTGGTTTAACAAACTGAAGTCTGTGGGGTTTGGAGGCCAACACTGACGCTGGAGGAGAGGACGTTTCAGCTCAGCCTGCAGAAGGAATGTGACAGCTTAAGGGTCTAAGTGAGAACGACAGGTCTGAAGAAAATTACGTTAAAGTTTGGTCTATTTATGCTCTCTAATTAGGCTGAGAAACTCTTCATGCTGGAAGCAGGTACTGAATGCATGTTAACCTCTCCTCCTGCCCCAGTGTGCTAGTGGGGGATCTCAGAGCTGGAGGTTCGTCACTAAAACGGAGGTAGCTGTGTGGTTTGCTTGTTTTGGCCTCGTCCGGCTGCTTTTTAAGGCTTTACTTTTCTAGTTTGCACAGTTTTTTTTAGGAGCTCCCCATTAATGTTCGGTCCTGTAGTCCAGAGCACTGATGTCCTCTCCTGCAGCCAGCTTCCTGTACAACTGAGACAGCTCATCACGCCGCGGCACCTTCGACTCCGGCGTGCAGGGAATATCAAAGTCTGACGACTGCTGAGACTCCGATTGGATGATTCCATCATCCCCCTCCTCCCTCTGCTTCTGCCCATCCAGCTCTGGTTGGATGATCAGGGTGTCGGGTAAACACGAGTCCATGTTCTGAGAGGAATGATTGGACTGCGAGCCGGACAGTGTCAGGCTGAAGCCATCGGGGGCAGTTTCTTCGTCGCTGAACAGATCGGGTGTCTGCGAGCCCGTCATCTCAGAGCAGCAGGACTGTGGTTGGCTCCTGAGGCTGTTCTGGCTGTCGGTCAGAGTCTCGGTGGTGAAGAAGTCCTCCCACCTCGGAGGCTGAGATGAAATGTCTTCCGGCTGTCCGGCTCCAACCTTTTCCTCGTCACCTTGCTGCTCCTCCTCCTCCTCCTCCTCCTCCTCCTCCTCGCCGTTGGACTCAGTGCAGTCGACGTAGTTATGAGCAGCAGGCTGGGCATCGGTAATGGTCAGCGGTAAAGACTCCTCCACACACACAGGGAGTGCTGTTGTTTCGGGAGTTCCCTCTACTTATAGAACAAAAGAAACAAAATCAAACAAACAGTAACAGTGAAGTACTCAGGGCAAAAAAAATACTGCAACATGACATCACTTCCTGTCGTGACATTCATATCCTACAGCGCTCAGGAAAATTAAAGGGCCTACTCGATCATCTCAGCTGAACTTCCTCAGACCCCGTGAATCCATTTCAGCTGCTTTGGTGCAAATCAAAGTGACAGCAAGTAACTTGCAGGTTTACCTTTTTGTACTCCCAACTTCTTCCTCACTGGTGCCACATCGAGCCCATCAAACAGCTCATCATCGCTCTCTGAGTCTGAACACACAAACACACATCAGCCTTGTTTTAATGACTGGTCTATCTTATTGAAGCAACACAGCACATTCCTGCCTGTTGTTCAAACGCTTATAAAAGCGTCGCCTCCTGTGTTTGTGTGAAGAAGCTGAATGAAGGGCAACGCGTGAGAGGCAAACACTGGGCCAAGCAGTGATCTGTAAACAAGCGTGTGGCGGCAGGCCCGCATGCTATTATGGAGAGCACCTGTCATTACGAGTGTGTTTGTGTTACCACAAGTAGGTCGCTGCACCCTGCTGCGTTTGAGGACTCCCAGAGGTTTGTAAACAAACGCCGCCTCATCAGACTGCTTCCTGCACATCAGCTTCAACCTGATCAGACATGCAGAAATGGCATCGTGTTAAACTGTTAGATTATTGAATAAAGACAGCAGTAAAACCTTTTAAAGTTACCCCAAGTTACATTTGATTATAAATCAAGTAAAAGTAAGTTTAGACTTTTACATTTGTACAATTAAAATGAAGTCGACTCACATCTGTGTGACTTCAGTCAGTGTTCGACCAATGGGGATGACACTGGGGTAGATGTTCACCGGCTGGAGGTATGACAGGAAGTCCTTAATCTGAAAATCAGGAGAAGCATAGCAACAGAAACAACATGAAGTCCTTTTAAAGTGGACTACTCTTCCAGCTTTGACTCTGATACAGCAGCTTTGCATGATTCACAGTTCAAAATAATTCTTACTGATATCATAGTAGTTCTTAGTGCAGTCTTCTTCTGATTGGCTGCCCCTCATAAACAAAAGGTTTGAACAGCAAATGGGTGGGGCTTTGGTTTCATTGTCCAAACAGAAATAAACATGGCCTCAAACATCAGCACTGATGCGACACAAGTATATATCTACTCATCATGGGCAAGGAATATTGAGATAATTTGGGGTTTTTAATTCTCCGAACTGTTTTCCGAACCAGAATGGAGTGATTGTTTAGCACACATCTTTAATGACTTCAAACAAGAAGGTCCAAATACAATACTGTGTGAATGGAAGTGCGTTTACCTCGGAGTAGGAGGAGTGGAAGCTGAAACAGGCTCGGTATGAACTGCCTCCTGTCCTGCATAAACACACAAAAATACATTTGGAGCACAAAACCAAACTTTATTTCTAGTGAGTGCATGACGCTGGAGCTGTTCTTACTTTATTATGACGCTGGTCTTCTTGGTTCTTTCTCCAAACCACATCGTGGACGGTTTGATGCTGATGATGCGAAGAGGCGTCCCATCAGCAGCCGTGCATCCACACGGCAGCCGGTTTCCTTGGAAAAACTCTTCATCCTACAAACAAAAATCCCAGATAAAAACGTAGTGTCGCAGGAACAGAAAGAATGAAAGAAGAAAAGATTTAGGTTTTGTATCAGAAGTGGAAATGGTTCATTATCATAAACGCAGAACTACCACAAAGTTGTTTTTCAGAAATATTGGAGGTTCAGGAAAACAAATCTAAACTTCTGAAGTAAAGGAACCACGAATTTGTTTGTGAGAGACTAAAACGGGACCTTTGGGTGTCGACAGGCGTGTATCTGAGTCCTGCGATCGGTTGTCACGTAGCTTAGGATCTCCGGCATCTTCTTGAACATCGCCAGAGTGTTGACGTGGATCTGCAGGAAAAACAGTGGACTTCATGTTACAGTGATGATTATGAGGTTAATATTTCCATCCATGCATCAGTTTCTCCCCATATTTGATGTCTGTGGTTTACCAGCTACTGAAGTTTTACCCACCATGCCTCTAAACTTTTCATTAATAAATACTCAATGTAGCTTCCATAAGTGTGTTTTAACATGTTTTATTTTATTTTATCTTATTTTTTATTTTACTTTGCTTATGCTATTTGTATATGTACAGCACTTTGTGAACCCTTGTTTTATGTGAAAGTGCTTTATAAATAACGCTGGTATGGTATGGTATGGTATGGTATGGTATGGTATGGTATGGTATGGTATGGTATGGTATGGTATGGTATGGTATGGTGATGAAGGAAAGAAGGCTGACAAAAGAGACCTGTGTGTTGAACTCCTCTCCCAGGTTGATAAACAGGTACTCGTATCCATACGCAGCTTTACAGTTGAGCCACACAACGTGATGAGGACTCTGACTGATCCAGTTTCCAACCAACTCAGAGATTCCGGATAAACAGACCTCCTACAAACAAACAAACGAACACACACACACACACACACACACACACACACACAGGCTCAAATACCGATTAAAATCATAGAAAACTGACTGCTTCTAATTCATCGTAATCATCCTGAGTTATAACACAAGTTATAACAAACAAGATTTTTTAATGGAGGAAATGTCAGTGAGGTTATGACTTATTTACAATAAAAGGTTCATGTACTAAATATTAAGTTTGAGCGAGGTGTACTTAATGAACTGGCACCTGTCCCTGTGTGTTAACTGTATATCTCAGCAGTGACTGAAAACCAGCACGTACCCGCGATGGGATCTGGTAGAAGCGCGGGTCATAGAAGGTGGAGTCCAGATAGATGCTCTGAATGTCTTTGACCCTGTGAAGCGCGACACAGCGGCGTGAACTTAGTGCTCCAAAACAATCCTCATCTGAAGCTTACGTGAGCTGTCCAATCACAGCTCAAGAAGAAAACGCATTCCAGACACAGCGAATCAGAGAAACTCAGGATGAAACGAGGATGATGGCGATGTTTGGTGACTGACCTGCTGCCCGAGTGTAGGTGCTCCATTCTGGACACGTCTCCGACAGGCAACCTGAAGTCTCCTGTATACAACACGTTTCCATGGGAACCCTCAAACAGGAACCTGCGATACAAACAAACTACCAATTTGTTTGGTCTCCGATTTTCTCACCTGATCATGTGACCCCTTTAAAGTGTACACAGAACGCATTTTTGAATTCCTCGAAGTCACAGATGTTAAAGAGTGAAGTTTATTTAGCCGATTATGGAAAAATTAACAAAAACGGGAGCTTCAGACTGAGCAGGTGGGAGGGGAGGTGAAACTGAATTGTTTGTAGAAGAGATGTGTTTAAGTTCTTCTGGGTCTCCTGGTGTTTGTTATACTCTGTAACAAACCCACAAGGTTACATACTTTCTCTGTCAGTGCGCCCCAGGGTGGCTGTGGCTACAATGTAGCTTGCCATCACCAGTGTGTGAGTGTGTGTGTGAATGGGTGGATGACTGGTTGTGTAAAGCGCTATACAAATACAGGCCATTTACCATTTGACCCTGAAGTCACCTTATATCATATATTTCCTGACCAGCTGTAACAAAACCTCAATAAGTAAAAGATCAGAAGATCTAAACAATAGATTTCTCTGTGTGAGTTGTGTTCTGAGTTGTGATTAAAGTTTTGGGTGTTTTGTAAAAGATCCGCATGAAGCTTGGGAAGAGTGAAATCCTCCAAACATACAAATGTTGGTGGAAAATTAAACTCACATGACGGAGCCGGGACAGTGACCTGCTGGAAGCAACGTCACCACGACCTCTTCTTTCTGTCAGGGTTAAAAACAACAAACTCACACATATGGATGACAGGTTGCATCTACAGCTACATGTCTGACTTTTAGTAGTTTCAAATTCGACACAGAGCCAGACTCAAACCGATGAGTACCCAGTACCTCTCCTGATGCTTCGTCCACGAGAGAAATCTGAGTCGGGCTCTCGAGCTCAAGAGGAACCTGAACAGATGATTTAACGGGAGAGATAACTCACGTTATATATCTTCTGTTTAAATATTTAAAAAACAATCTGATAAAAGCAGAGATGTGTACTCACGATGTATTCCTCCCAAAAAGCGTACTTTGGATTGTTCAGCAGCAGCTCTTTGGTTACAAAGGAGCAGTAAAGCCTCACAGTGCGACTGCAAACAATAAACTTATATTCAGCCCTGAGTTACACGCTCATTAAAGCAGTGTTAGGTTTTAATTTCACAGCAGGAACAATTCATCTTTCCGATCAACCATGGGGCTGCTTGATGCCCATAACGCCCACAACAAGCAGCTGAACTGTGTGACATAACGTTTCACAGTAAGTTTAAAAGATGGTAAATTAGTGCAGAAAGGTCACAATTGTAATTCTTCACCCGAAGTCTGAGACAAATCTCAACTTTGACTCAAATATCTGAGCATCACTGGATTAAATATCAGTTTAACAGCACCCAGGCTTCACCTGAACTGCAGCTTCCTCTTCAGCAGAGGTCCTTTCAGCCCTTTCATGTGATCTGTTCAGTGAAACAGAGAGGACACCCGCCATCAGGAGGCCACACATGTAATATGTACCATTCTAACAACTGTGCAGGTGCCAGGCTCACCTTTGTGACAGTGGGAGAGGAAATATGCCCGGGCATGTAGGTTCTCCCTGTCGAACCGGTCCAGAGAGATGGTGGGGTACTCCTTCATCCGACCCGCAAACGAACTCATCTTCACTGCGACTATTTTATTTCAGTTTCCTGTTAATTGTTCATGCGTACTTAACTTAACGAAACCAACATATTTTTATTCCCAATACCGGTTTGTTTGTTTGTCCCGCCCACGGAACTGAGCTCCCCTTCTTCGCTTTCTTTTAAGACCATTTAGCCAGTACTACCGCCACCCAGTGTCAACACGAAGTCCTATATTCCTGTCGAGCTAGCGAACTCTTATCCAGTGGTATTTCACCAGAGTGAGTTTAAGATGCTCCAGTTTCTCATTTAACATTAATATAATTTTTCAGCCACCATCCCAGACTCTCTTTTCTTAATATTATTATCACCAGTGAGATGGCATGTCGTTTGTGGCCATCTAATGAAACTTTGTGACCGCTGCCCTCCAACGTAGAAGAAGAAAATTCATGGTTACCAGGTAACCAACAAGCGCAGGGTCCGTCCAAAAGTCGTCTACAGATCTTTTACTTAAAATAAAACTTTTGTTATCTGTCGCGCGTCTGTTGGCAGAACTCCATTTAAAAAAGCCAAATTATAACATTTTTCTAAATGCAAATGAATTTGATATTTTTATTTACTTGTTGTTGTTTTTTGTCTCGATCTTTCAGCATGGCTTACATATGGACATTAATATTTCTGACGTTTTTTCTCAGAATTCTCCAAAACAATAAAGACGTGGCCACTTTTCCCCCCGGTGGCCTAATCCTCTTCCGTACTTACATGTAATACAAAAAGAAAAATGTAATAGTTTGGAGGGCTATCCCAGAGGCAAAGGGTTTTAAATTATTTAAAAGATTTTTAAAATAAAATGGAGCTTTTGGGATTATTTCAATGCCGAATTTACCGGAGGAACCGAATGATACGTTTAACATCTTCTGCAGTATCTAAGGAGCTACTTTTTAATAAAATCTAAAATGAACTAAAATGATATTTAACCACTTTGTTAAGCCGATACCAGTTTTCAAGAAAGTCCAACAGAATATTTTTATTGCATTAGTATAAATAAATACATACATACACACTTACATAAATAATACAAACTTAAATTTACAAAATACAGTATTTAAAATCCTGCTTGTAGGTATTAAATCGACATGACTTACTTCCAGCAAAATCCGATAACTAGCGGGGAGATCTGTTTGTATGGGCTTAAAACCTGGGCCCTTGTGCTTTTGTTTACATCAGGCTGGAGCCTTACTGTGACCTGTCGTGTTCACTGATAACTGAGCAAAAGTCCATGTGCAGAGCGGAAGGACGCTGACTGCAAATCTGGAAAAACGGAGCACCGAAGAGGAGAGAATATAATGACGTTAATCCTGATCCATGTATGTGGTTTGGACCATGGAAATGACAGGCGCAGGAGTTACCTGGAGATATCTCCCGATAATAGGTTGAGACCGCAGAGCAAAGTTCCACACGATCAGCTGCATAGCAGGCAGTCGGGATTCAAACTCTGAGCCGAGGGCGGGTTATCCTCTTCAGGCCAGGCATTCAGTTCAAAGGTGTTAAGAATTGGTCCAGAAAAAAAAGGTTCACTTGGAAGCACCACCTGGAGGTTTATATCCACAGGGGGACTGGGCTGGTACAAAAAAGTTCCTTTTGAGGTGAAGTAGTCTCACTTGGGTTACCTGCTAAATTGCGACGCTTAGAAACTTAGAATTATTGGTCCATGGGACAAGGCCTGAGCATTTGAAATTCTTTCATACTCAGGCAGACATGCATATAACAATATGCAATCGTTCCTACTCTTCTGTGGACTGTTGCAAGTAAGGAGAAAGTTCGGGAAACTGAGCAGATAGCTGCTAGGCAGAGTCCGGTATCAAAATTGCCGAGCCTCGGAAAATTAACCTGGGTTTTCCATAGTAGAATGAGTAGTTCAACTCCCATTTTCTATAGGAGTACAAACTCTTGCTTATATAATTGATTGTGGTCTTATAATCCGATTACCACGGACCCACGAATAAACCTGTGTTAGTTTGAATTTTATTCTTGAATGATGTATCAATGGGATAGTAAAAATGATTCAGTTTGAGCTGCAGTGCATTACACAACCACAGCTTTGGTTGAGCAGTTCTTCCACTTATTTTAGGAATTATTGGGGGGAAAAAAACTCGCAATGTCTGGCATTCTTACTGCTTTTTCCCATCAAACACAACATTTGCCTCTGTCAGTGCGCCCCAGGGTGGCTGTGGCTACAATGTAGCTTGCCATCACCGGTGTGTGAATGTGTGTGTGAATGGGTGGATGACTGGATGTGTAAAGCGCTTTGGAGTCTTTAGGGACGAGTAAAGCGCTATACAAATACAGGCCATTTACCATTTTGATTTGAATAATCAGCCATAACACCTGAGTTAAAAATAAATATTTTATTTGTTTCTGGAACAAAACTTTAGCTTTAATGCAAACATTCCCCTCCTGTTGTCAGCAGCTGAAGCAGAACAAACCACAAACTGCCAGCAGAGAGGGAACGAGTGTCAGCTGTGACCTGCACAGGTGCGAGAATCCACCAATAGGCTTAAAGTGCGCAGGAACGAGTGTGTGGTTTAACAAACTGAAGTCTGTGGGGTTTGGAGGCCAACACTGACGCTGGAGGAGAGGACGTTTCAGCTCAGCCTGCAGAAGGAATGTGACAGCTTAAGGGTCTAAGTGAGAACGACAGGTCTGAAGAAAATTACGTTAAAGTTTGGTCTATTTATGCTCTCTAATTAGGCTGAGAAACTCTTCATGCTGGAAGCAGGTACTGAATGCATGTTAACCTCTCCTCCTGCCCCAGTGTGCTAGTGGGGGATCTCAGAGCTGGAGGTTCGTCACTAAAACGGAGGTAGCTGTGTGGTTTGCTTGTTTTGGCCTCGTCCGGCTGCTTTTTAAGGCTTTACTTTTCTAGTTTGCACAGTTTTTTTTAGGAGCTCCCCATTAATGTTCGGTCCTGTAGTCCAGAGCACTGATGTCCTCTCCTGCAGCCAGCTTCCTGTACAACTGAGACAGCTCATCACGCCGCGGCACCTTCGACTCCGGCGTGCAGGGAATATCAAAGTCTGACGACTGCTGAGACTCCGATTGGATGATTCCATCATCCCCCTCCTCCCTCTGCTTCTGCCCATCCAGCTCTGGTTGGATGATCAGGGTGTCGGGTAAACACGAGTCCATGTTCTGAGAGGAATGATTGGACTGCGAGCCGGACAGTGTCAGGCTGAAGCCATCGGGGGCAGTTTCTTCGTCGCTGAACAGATCGGGTGTCTGCGAGCCCGTCATCTCAGAGCAGCAGGACTGTGGTTGGCTCCTGAGGCTGTTCTGGCTGTCGGTCAGAGTCTCGGTGGTGAAGAAGTCCTCCCACCTCGGAGGCTGAGATGAAATGTCTTCCGGCTGTCCGGCTCCAACCTTTTCCTCGTCACCTTGCTGCTCCTCCTCCTCCTCCTCCTCCTCCTCGCCGTTGGACTCAGTGCAGTCGACGTAGTTATGAGCAGCAGGCTGGGCATCGGTAATGGTCAGCGGTAAAGACTCCTCCACACACACAGGGAGTGCTGTTGTTTCGGGAGTTCCCTCTACTTATAGAACAAAAGAAACAAAATCAAACAAACAGTAACAGTGAAGTACTCAGGGCAAAAAAAATACTGCAACATGACATCACTTCCTGTCGTGACATTCATATCCTACAGCGCTCAGGAAAATTAAAGGGCCTACTCGATCATCTCAGCTGAACTTCCTCAGACCCCGTGAATCCATTTCAGCTGCTTTGGTGCAAATCAAAGTGACAGCAAGTAACTTGCAGGTTTACCTTTTTGTACTCCCAACTTCTTCCTCACTGGTGCCACATCGAGCCCATCAAACAGCTCATCATCGCTCTCTGAGTCTGAACACACAAACACACATCAGCCTTGTTTTAATGACTGGTCTATCTTATTGAAGCAACACAGCACATTCCTGCCTGTTGTTCAAACGCTTATAAAAGCGTCGCCTCCTGTGTTTGTGTGAAGAAGCTGAATGAAGGGCAACGCGTGAGAGGCAAACACTGGGCCAAGCAGTGATCTGTAAACAAGCGTGTGGCGGCAGGCCCGCATGCTATTATGGAGAGCACCTGTCATTACGAGTGTGTTTGTGTTACCACAAGTAGGTCGCTGCACCCTGCTGCGTTTGAGGACTCCCAGAGGTTTGTAAACAAACGCCGCCTCATCAGACTGCTTCCTGCACATCAGCTTCAACCTGATCAGACATGCAGAAATGGCATCGTGTTAAACTGTTAGATTATTGAATAAAGACAGCAGTAAAACCTTTTAAAGTTACCCCAAGTTACATTTGATTATAAATCAAGTAAAAGTAAGTTTAGACTTTTACATTTGTACAATTAAAATGAAGTCGACTCACATCTGTGTGACTTCAGTCAGTGTTCGACCAATGGGGATGACACTGGGGTAGATGTTCACCGGCTGGAGGTATGACAGGAAGTCCTTAATCTGAAAATCAGGAGAAGCATAGCAACAGAAACAACATGAAGTCCTTTTAAAGTGGACTACTCTTGCAGCTTTGACTCTGATACAGCAGCTTTGCATGATTCACAGTTCAAAATAATTCTTACTGATATCATAGTAGTTCTTAGTGCAGTCTTCTTCTGATTGGCTGCCCCTCATAAACAAAAGGTTTGAACAGCAAATGGGTGGGGCTTTGGTTTCATTGTCCAAACAGAAATAAACATGGCCTCAAACATCAGCACTGATGCGACACAAGTATATATCTACTCATCATGGGCAAGGAATATTGAGATAATTTGGGGTTTTTAATTCTCCGAACTGTTTTCCGAACCAGAATGGAGTGATTGTTTAGCACACATCTTTAATGACTTCAAACAAGAAGGTCCAAATACAATACTGTGTGAATGGAAGTGCGTTTACCTCGGAGTAGGAGGAGTGGAAGCTGAAACAGGCTCGGTATGAACTGCCTCCTGTCCTGCATAAACACACAAAAATACATTTGGAGCACAAAACCAAACTTTATTTCTAGTGAGTGCATGACGCTGGAGCTGTTCTTACTTTATTATGACGCTGGTCTTCTTGGTTCTTTCTCCAAACCACATCGTGGACGGTTTGATGCTGATGATGCGAAGAGGCGTCCCATCAGCAGCCGTGCATCCACACGGCAGCCGGTTTCCTTGGAAAAACTCTTCATCCTACAAACAAAAATCCCAGATAAAAACGTAGTGTCGCAGGAACAGAAAGAATGAAAGAAGAAAAGATTTAGGTTTTGTATCAGAAGTGGAAATGGTTCATTATCATAAACGCAGAACTACCACAAAGTTGTTTTTCAGAAATATTGGAGGTTCAGGAAAACAAATCTAAACTTCTGAAGTAAAGGAACCACGAATTTGTTTGTGAGAGACTAAAACGGGACCTTTGGGTGTCGACAGGCGTGTATCTGAGTCCTGCGATCGGTTGTCACGTAGCTTAGGATCTCCGGCATCTTCTTGAACATCGCCAGAGTGTTGACGTGGATCTGCAGGAAAAACAGTGGACTTCATGTTACAGTGATGATTATGAGGTTAATATTTCCATCCATGCATCAGTTTCTCCCCATATTTGATGTCTGTGGTTTACCAGCTACTGAAGTTTTACCCACCATGCCTCTAAACTTTTCATTAATAAATACTCAATGTAGCTTCCATAAGTGTGTTTTAACATGTTTTATTTTATTTTATCTTATTTTTTATTTTACTTTGCTTATGCTATTTGTATATGTACAGCACTTTGTGAACCCTTGTTTTATGTGAAAGTGCTTTATAAATAACGCTGGTATGGTATGGTATGGTATGGTATGGTATGGTATGGTATGGTATGGTGATGAAGGAAAGAAGGCTGACAAAAGAGACCTGTGTGTTGAACTCCTCTCCCAGGTTGATAAACAGGTACTCGTATCCATACGCAGCTTTACAGTTGAGCCACACAACGTGATGAGGACTCTGACTGATCCAGTTTCCAACCAACTCAGAGATTCCGGATAAACAGACCTCCTACAAACAAACAAACAAACAAACAAACAAACGAACACACACACACACACACACACACACACAAACACACACACACACACACACACACACACAGCTCGAGGTGCTGGACTTACAGCACGCAGGGTAAAGCACACACCTCCATGCCCACATACGACGAAACAAACGAACACACACACACACACACACACACACACAGCTCAAATACCGATTAAAATCATAGAAAACTGACTGCTTCTAATTCATCGTAATCATCCTGAGTTATAACACAAGTTATAACAAACAAGATTTTTTAATGGAGGAAATGTCAGTGAGGTTATGACTTATTTACAATAAAAGGTTCATGTACTAAATATTAAGTTTGAGCGAGGTGTACTTAATGAACTGGCACCTGTCCCTGTGTGTTAACTGTATATCTCAGCAGTGACTGAAAACCAGCACGTACCCGCGATGGGATCTGGTAGAAGCGCGGGTCATAGAAGGTGGAGTCCAGATAGATGCTCTGAATGTCTTTGACCCTGTGAAGCGCGACACAGCGGCGTGAACTTAGTGCTCCAAAACAATCCTCATCTGAAGCTTACGTGAGCTGTCCAATCACAGCTCAAGAAGAAAACGCATTCCAGACACAGCGAATCAGAGAAACTCAGGATGAAACGAGGATGATGGCGATGTTTGGTGACTGACCTGCTGCCCGAGTGTAGGTGCTCCATTCTGGACACGTCTCCGACAGGCAACCTGAAGTCTCCTGTATACAACACGTTTCCATGGGAACCCTCAAACAGGAACCTGCGATACAAACAAACTACCAATTTGTTTGGTCTCCGATTTTCTCACCTGATCATGTGACCCCTTTAAAGTGTACACAGAACGCATTTTTGAATTCCTCGAAGTCACAGATGTTAAAGAGTGAAGTTTATTTAGCCGATTATGGAAAAATTAACAAAAACGGGAGCTTCAGACTGAGCAGGTGGGAGGGGAGGTGAAACTGAATTGTTTGTAGAAGAGATGTGTTTAAGTTCTTCTGGGTCTCCTGGTGTTTGTTATACTCTGTAACAAACCCACAAGGTTACATACTTTCTCTGTCAGTGCGCCCCAGGGTGGCTGTGGCTACAATGTAGCTTGCCATCACCAGTGTGTGAGTGTGTGTGTGAGTGTGTGTGTGAATGGGTGGATGACTGGTTGTGTAAAGCGCTATACAAATACAGGCCATTTACCATTTGACCCTGAAGTCACCTTATATCATATATTTCCTGACCAGCTGTAACAAAACCTCAATAAGTAAAAGATCAGAAGATCTAAACAATAGATTTCTCTGTGTGAGTTGTGTTCTGAGTTGTGATTAAAGTTTTGGGTGTTTTGTAAAAGATCCGCATGAAGCTTGGGAAGAGTTGAAATCCTCCCCTAACATTTAAAGTTTGTTGGGTGGAAAATTACAACTCACATTGAGGGAAAGTCCGGGCACCGTCGGACCTGCTGGGAAGAAGCACATGCTCACCTATGTCTTTGCAATTTGCCTCTGGCGTAGTTCCTGGTATATTATATATATATAACGACTCTCTTCCTTTTCTGGTCAGGGGTTTTAAAACAAACAAACCTCTCAACATATGGATTGAACAGTGATGCATTCTAACAGCTTACATGTCTAGGACTTTTTATAGTAAGTTTCAAATTTCGAACAAGAGCCATGAACTAATACCAGATGTAGTATCATCGTACATCTCCTGAATGCTTATCGTCCACGGGAGTGAGAAAATCTTGAGTTCAGGTCTGAGCTAAGTAGGACTGTTAACAGATTGAATTTAACTCGGGAAGTAAGAGAAATTAACTCACAGTTTTTATATATTATCTTTCTGTATTAAATATTTAAAAAACAATCTGATAAAAGCAGAGATGTGTACTCACGATGTATTCCTCCCAAAAAGCGTACTTTGGATTGTTCAGCAGCAGCTCTTTGGTTACAAAGGAGCAGTAAAGCCTCACAGTGCGACTGCAAACAATAAACTTATATTCAGCCCTGAGTTACACGCTCATTAAAGCAGTGTTAGGTTTTAATTTCACAGCAGGAACAATTCATCTTTCCGATCAACCATGGGGCTGCTTGATGCCCATAACGCCCACAACAAGCAGCTGAACTGTGTGACATAACGATTCACAGTAAGTTTAAAAGATGGTAAATTAGTGCAGAAAGGTCACAATTGTAATTCTTCACCCGAAGTCTGAGACAAATCTCAACTTTGACTCAAATATCTGAGCATCACTGGATTAAATATCAGTTTAACAGCACCCAGGCTTCACCTGAACTGCAGCTTCCTCTTCAGCAGAGGTCCTTTCAGCCCTTTCATGTGATCTGTTCAGTGAAACAGAGAGGACACCCGCCATCAGGAGGCCACACATGTAATATGTACCATTCTAACAACTGTGAAGGTGCCAGGCTCACCTTTGTGACAGTGGGAGAGGAAATATGCCCGGGCATGTAGGTTCTCCCCACCCGAGATTGGGTACATAGCCCCAAGTGCGATAGGAGAAGGATCGTTGAGTGCGAGAGGAACTGACCTGAAAAATAGGATCATGGCCAAGCTTGAAACCTGGATCCCCCGTAGCCGGTTACCAAGATTACGTGAAGTACCCTCAGAAGGTCTGCTAGATGATGTTAATGCAGCACTACGGGCAATACCTACAACCACGATTACCGACACTAACAAGCTGATCTACAATACGGCAGCAGTGATCAGTGAGATGCTTGGCTACAAGTTGAACAGCCACAAGGGGCAGTACCCTCCATGGAGAAGGAGGCTAGAGGGCAAGATCAAAGTAGCACGGAGGGAGGTTAGCCAACTAACGGAGTTGCAGAAAGGTGCGACAAAGAAGGTGCATAAGAAATACAGCAAGCTGTCCATACCTGAGGCCTTGGAAACTGCCAAGCAAAGACTCACAGCCTTGGCCAGCCGCTTGAGGAGGTACACCAGAGAGATAGAAGGCAGGAGAATAAACCAGCTGTTCTCCACAGAACCAGCAAAGGTGTACTCTCAGTGGCAAGGGAACAATAAGAGAACAGCACCACCAAGGCTGGAGACGGAGCAATACTGGAAGAGCATATGGGAGAAGGACGCAACCCATAACGGCAATGCTCAGTGGCTAGTGGATCTGAGGGCAGACCACAGCGACCTCCCTGAACAGGGTCCAGTAACCATCACAGTGGCAGATATCCAAGAAAGGGTCTCCAGTATGAAGAGTTGGACAGCACCAGGGCCCGACATGGTTCACGCCTACTGGCTGAAGAAGCTGACTGCACTCCACGAGCGTCTGGCAGCACAAATGAACCAGCTGCTAGTTAACGAGAGACACCCGGAATGGCTAACCGAAGGTCGGACGGTCCTGATCCCCAAGGACCCCAAGAAGGGACCGGTCCCCTCCAACTACCGACCAATAACCTGCCTCAGTACTACATGGAAGCTCCTGTCAGGCATCATATCGGCTAAGATGAACAGGCACATGGGTCAATACATGAGCGGGACACAGAAAGGAATTGGCAAGAATACCAGAGGCGCAAAACACCAGCTACTGGTAGACAGAACAGTCAGCCGAGACTGCAAGACCAAGCAACTGAATAAACAACCTAATTCGTGATAGACCTTTGACTCTGTTTTGTTTGAAACTTGGTAGACAGAACAGTCAGCCGAGACTGCAAGACCAGACTGACCAACCTGTGCACTGCCTGGATTGATTACAAGAAGGCCTATGACTCAATGCCCCACAGCTGGATACTGGAATGCCTAGAATTGTACAAGATCAATGGGACCCTAAGAGCCTTCATCAGGAACTCAATGGGGATGTGGCGTACAACACTAGAGGCCAACTCCAAGCCCATAGCACAAGTCACCATCAAGTGCGGATCTACCAAGGAGATGCTCTGTCCCCACTGCTGTTCTGCATAGGCCTGAACCCCCTCAGTGAGATCATTAACAAGACTGGCTACGGATACCGACTACGGAACGGAGCAGTTGTCAGCCACCTCCTGTACATGGATGACATCAAGCTGTATGCCAAGAGTGAACGAGACATCGATTCACTGATCCACACTACCAGGCTATACAGCAATGACATTGGAATGTCGTTCGGACTGGAGAAGTGTAGTCGGATGGTAACAAAGAGAGGGAAGGTAGTCAGAACTGAGGGGATTGAACTACCAGAAGGCAACATTGCAGACATAGAGGACAGTTACAAGTACCTGGGGATCCCGCAGGCAAATGGGAACCATGAAGAGGCCGCTAGAAAGGCTGCAACCACCAAGTACCTGCAGAGGGTCAGGCAAGTCCTGAGGAGTCAGCTGAATGGTAAGAACAAGATCCGGGCCATCAACACGTACGCCCTGCCCGTGATCAGGTACCCTGCTGGGGTAATAGGCTGGCCAAAGGAGGAGATAGAAGCCACTGACATAAAGACAAGAAAGCTCCTTACCATGCATGGAGGGTTTCACCCCAAGTCCAGCACCCTGAGGCTGTACGCTAAGCGGAAGGAAGGGGGCCGGGGACTGGTGAGTGTCAGCACCACAGTCCAGGATGAGACAAGGAACATCCAAGAATACATTGGGAAGATGGCCCCAACTGACCGAGTGCTCAGTGAATACCTCAGGCAGCAGAAACCCAAGAAAGAGGAGGGAGACGAGGAACCATCATGGAAGGACAGGCCCCTGCACGGTATGTACCACCGGCAGATAGAGGAGGTGGCTGATATCCAGAAATCCTACCAGTGGCTGGACAAAGCTGGACTGAAAGACAGCACAGAGGCACTAATCATGGCAGCACAAGAACAAGCTCTGAGTACAAGATCCATAGAGGCTGGGGTCTATCACACCAGGCAAGACCCCAGGTGCAGGCTGTGTAAAGATGCCCCAGAGACAATCCAGCACATAACAGCAGGGTGCAAGATGCTAGCAGGCAAGGCATACATGGAACGCCATAACCAAGTGGCCGGCATAGTGTACAGGAACATCTGTGCCGAGTATAACCTGGAAGTCCCGAGGTCAAAATGGGAGATGCCCCCAAGGGTGGTGGAGAATGACCGAGCTAAGATCCTGTGGGACTTCCAGATACAGACGGACAAAATGGTGGTGGCTAACCAACCGGACATAGTGGTGGTAGACAAACAGAAGAAGACGGCCGTAGTGATCGATGTAGCGGTTCCGAATGACAGCAATATCAGGAAGAAGGAACACGAGAAGCTGGAGAAATACCAAGGGCTCAGAGAAGAGCTCGAGAGGATGTGGAGGGTGAAGGTAACGGTGGTCCCCGTGGTAATCGGAGCACTAGGTGCGGTGACTCCCAAGCTAGGCGAGTGGCTCCAGCAGATCCCGGGAACAACATCGGAGATCTCTGTCCAGAAGAGCGCAGTCCTGGGAACAGCTAAGATACTGCGCAGGACCCTCAAGCTCCCAGGCCTCTGGTAGAGGACCCGAGCTTGAAGGATAAACCGCCCGCAGGGGCGTGCTGGGTGTTTTTATATATATATATATATATATATATATACATATTATATATAGATAAGGTCAATTTT
>NW_024584285.1:0-2500 GCF_018398535.1 Haplochromis burtoni
TGTGACTGACTTCCTGTATGAGAAACATGTGACAACTGTGACAGTAACTTTAAGCTAGCAGCACAAAGATGGGTTCATATCTTTGCGAATGAATTTGTTACGCAGTGTTAACGTTATATTTGAAGTGCTTATTCCAGATCTGGAGTATTACTGTGTGTGATCATCCATTTGAATGAATGATAACAAATCTCATGACAATCTAATAGGCATTGAGGGCCCATTCTAACCCCCATCTTTGAGGCTAATTACTGAATGATTCTACCATCTATGATCTGATAAAGCTCAAACTGGGTGATGAGGAAGTAGAACTTCTCTTTGACTCTTTCTCTTTGCAAATACTTCTTCCTTTTCTTGGTTTGCCACATATTCCCATAATGTGAGATGTGTCTCTTTCTGACAGACTCTATGTTTACTTGAAAGTGGACAAAATCAGCAACACTATGCTATTTGCAAGTCATCTTCTTTGTGTCATAGTTTGTTTGATCTTTATTATTTATTTATGTATTTATTTCTTTTTTACTTTTAAGTTATTACAATCACAACAGACTGGACTGGATAGGAAAGGAAAAGACAAAGACGAGAAGTTGAGAAGAGGCTCATTTAGAAAAGAAAATAGTGCACAGTGTGTGTCTAGACTGAATATTTAATATGTAAATATTTCATGTGTGTCTTTTCCATCTGGCGCATATGTAGATGGCGCAGATGGAAAATATGTGTGTGTGATATATATATGTACATATATATACATATATACATATATATATATACATATATATATATACATATATACATATATATATATACATATATACATATATATATATACATATATACATATATATATATAATACATATACATATATATATATATATATATAAAGATATATGATATGTATATATAATATTATATAATTTATATATATGTATGATAATATTATATTATTGTAAAATATATTGTATTTGATATATATATGTATTGTAATATATATATGGATTTATATATAAATATATATTATATATCATAATAGAAATATATATGTATATATTATTATTAGATGACAATATATGATATATATATAACTATATAATATATACCATAATTATATATATTATATGATATATATATATATATAATATATAATATATCTATACATTATAATATATATATTTATATATATATTATACATATACACAGCCTATACAAATATATATATATATATATATATAGTACGGTATGTGTGTGTAATATCTATCTATCGATATATATATGTATATATATATGTATGGTGTGTGTGTGTGTGTGTGTGTATTGAATGTGTATTGAATGTCTTGTTGTTTATTTCTTGTAACTTTTATTTTATAAACCTGCTTTTGCAGTGCTGATGGTTATATAGAAATACACCATAGTGAACCATGTAAACCATAATAAACTTGTGATACTAAGTAAAAATCAGATTGTTGCTTTTTTTTTTTAACTACTGTGGTGTTGCAGACATAACCACATGATGTTGACTTGTCACTTCAACATTTTGGACAGGTGACGATCATGGTGACAGTGTAGGATCAAGGGATCAAAAATGAGCTTGAATCATAGTAGTTACTACGTGCAACTCCACTTGGTGGCGGGCTGTTATAGGAATCAGCAACTTCAGGATTTGATTTATACAGAAAACTTCACCAATGATTTTTCTGTTCTTCTGTTTGCATTAACTGCAAGCTTATATGACATCTGTCTAAATGCTCCTGATGTACATTTTGCCTTGAAACATTTCCACTTCAACCGGATTGTTTCTGTAATTGTTCAAGGAAATGCACTCCCATAATTATGAGTTCAGGAAGCACCACCCTGATAAACACAAGATATCTGAAAACTCTTGGGGAACAAGAGAGAACAAAGCATCATCTGTGACATCTTCAATGACCAACATATGCTCGTCCTGGCCCTCGGGCAGTGACATCTCCAATTTCCTTGGTCCCACCTCCGAACCAGGTAAATTACATTAAAATATTATTGATTATCTACCACCCGCGCTCCGGTACCCTTAACCACGCAATATCGCGCAATCGTTCAGCTAGAGACCATGTCTTGTCCACAACATTCAGAGCTTATATGCTCAAGCCTCGGCGGAAGCGTCAAACATGAGATTGGAATCTTGCTTCCTAGCTAGGCTCATACTGCCCCAAAAGCACCTGACTTGATCTAAATGGGCTAAAGGTATTACCACGCAACTGACGACTATGAGGGCATATCCTACGTCATGCTGACAGTAAGAATCTGACCATGCAAGATGCTGTTGCCAGAGTATTCCCAGAGGGGAGAGAGTGGTGACTGGGACAGACTTCAGTGGACATGTACGAGTAACGAGACAAAAATACATGATTGTCCAGTGAATTCTTGAAACAGAATCATAGTCTAGTATACTTAGTAGTAGCCAACTCCACTCATGTTTGTATATAAAAAGCTTCAAAAGAAATAATTCCGAACAAACAGATTTTGCTA
>NW_024584285.1:7500-19295 GCF_018398535.1 Haplochromis burtoni
TTTTGTGATAAGTTGGATTACAGTAAAGGGCCAGACTGTAAGCTGTATATAAAAAATTTAATTAACATTTCTTTTAAATTTAAGAAACACGAAACATTTAAAATGAGAGAGGAAGTCAAGACATAGCCAATGTATACGAAACAGAGAATTGTAGATCTCAACTGACAGTGAACTGAAGTAAACATACATATATATATCCAGCTATCACACCAGTCCACATGTCTGATTGCGTCTTCGCTCATATAATTTGCCTTCACTCTCACTCACACGTTTCATGGCCTTAGAGGCTGTATATCAAATGGAATATGCGTTGATGTCACCCCGAGTTATCGTCTCAAATCCCTGAGCGGTTCAAAACTCAGCCATTTAGCCTGTATTATATCACAAAAATTGTGTTGCTTCTAATCTCTCGAGTGGCTGAATTTATGTCTAGCTCCGTGGAGATGGATCGTATAGTGCACATAATAGAATTCGATAACCAAAGTAGCCCATTTCACTAAGCAGCTGGGTATGAGGATAACTCTGTCATTAGTCAGAGGAATGATTGTAGGAGTCTTTCGTTTCATCTAATTAAACGAATCATTCTAACTCCTTTAGTTTAGTTACTGCCTCTTTGGTCTTATGCATTTGAACATCACCAAGGTCATTCCGTGTGAAAACTAGAACGATCAGTACCATATGACGAAGTCATTCTAAGCTCATCAACAAGACTATTTCTTTATATATGGTGAGCAAAATGACAAAAGGGGTGTTTATACACGCAGGATGTAGTATCTCCTATTATTTTCATCAGTTTCCTGTCAAGACAGAGCTCATCATAGCAGAAAAGGAAAACCACAGAATTAGTTTGGTGAAAATGGAAAGGTTTAAACTGCAACTGTATCAAGATCAACAACCACAAATAACCATGTGCAGAATTAACAGAAGTCTACTGGAGAACATTATCTCTAAAGCATTACATCGATGCAATCGAATTTCACAACTTTCAAATATCACACAATGAAAATAAATATAAACATTTGATATAAGATTTTATGGAAAAAAGTTTATACTTGTTTTGACAGCACAGAGTGAATCTGGAGACGTCACATGTGTACACATCTTGTGTTCAACATTTTCACACCCACAACCAAATAACGCTGACAGGAAATGCTAGAAAGTAGCATTCAATAGTCAAGGTGTTAAGCTCAGTTTTCCACCACGACAGACACTTTTGCAAACCAGTTTTTGTCACAAACTATGCTCACGACGCAACACCTGCGTACGGGGTTGTGACAGTAATATTGAGCAATATTTTTCACAGACCCAAGCAGACAGGACACTGGGCAGAGTACAGCACCTCAACTTTAACTATAAGTTATGAAGCTGGATAACATACAGTGCTGATCTTTACAATTATTGATTTTGGTTTATGCCTGCTGTAATAAACTTTGATAATATGAATAAATTCAATAAAGGCAACAGGTAATGAAGTTGATTTTACTGGAGAACTTTGTTGAACCTTTCTGTTTCTGGTTTCTGCATTGCCCAGTTACTTCTGCATTGATTGTGTAACTTTTTTTTATGTTTATCTTCCATTTCTTTTCATCTTCCTCCTTTCATAGTTTGCTGAAGAGTAATAGGAACTCTCACTGAATGTTGTCAGTGCTGTTGTCAGGAACAGAACTTCTCTGCAGGGTAATTTTACTTTTATGGCCACGTAACACTGGAAATGTCAGGTTAGCAAGCAAGAACGGTCTGCTTCATGTAACTGAACCGTCCTGCAGAAATGCAGCGATAGACTGCTGAGTTAACATCAGGTGCAGTTTTTTTGCTGTCGTGGTGGAGATCACCATGCAGGTGTTTCGTTTCATTCCGGTAAAGTTGTTTACATTCAAAACACTTTAGAGGTTTGCAAAAAGCAGCTCATTGTGAATGCTTGCATCTATTTCCTGAAAAAACAGCTGAATAAAGTCGTGGGTGGCAAACATAAGGCCCAGGGGCCCGAATCGAACCAGCGAACACTTGAATTTGGCCCACAGGACAGTTTCGGAAAATATCAAAAAGTGCATAGATTTTGAATTTCAACTTTGATACGATTTACAGCTTTTCCTATTGATAAAGACTGGCCACACCCATACTATACCAATGTAATTGCCAAAGAGGTAAAAGATTAAACTATTATTAATGAGCCAACATAAAATGAACATATTTAGAATTTATAACATATTTTATAATTACAGGACAGCCTCAGTGCACACTACTCCAGGTCACATACTACTGGGGGGCTAGTCTCTCTCATCCAATGACCTAATCTTCTAAGGTTATATAGACAACTGATATGACTGCCTCATCATCTATATGTCAGAAAATATATACGCGCGCTTTGCAAGTATCAGATGTCTCGAAATATAACCCCGCATCCGAACTACTGCTGGCCCGTTAGTAGAATTATAAAAGCTCTATACGGTCCAACTGGGTACTGCATTTCACTCCTTTGTTGGCCCAAACGCTATACGTCGTTGATTTTTTTGACTCTGGATATTAAAGATCTCTGGTTGACACAACTTTGCATTTCTTTGTTGCAATTAGATGATTTTTTTTCTTATGCAGTGATAGAGCAGCATCTGCTAGACTAGATCAAACACTGATTAGTCCTCTGACTTGCAGCCTGTGGGTGCTTTTCTAGCACATGCACACATGAAACCATGAGGCCAAAATATTCCTTTGGTTACGACTAAACACCTAAACAAGTGTTCATATTATCATCAGGCAATTTTTTTTTATCACAATAACAAACCAAACCAACACAAAAACACAACAGAAAATGATAAAAATGCTAAACGTAAACATACTCTGTGTCTGATTTGGGTTGACGAGAAACTGTGACCTCGGAGTACGTGACGTCGTCAACATACACGCTCTCTCTGAGTTTGTAATTGGTTAAAGGAGAGGCATCTCTGGATGGTTTCACTTTGATGTCAGAGTACACCACATCCTGTGAACACATGTAAGAAAACATGATAATTGCTCTCTTGTAATTAAAAAAAACTATGGCAGGACAACAGCATAAATATAAATTAAATGTATCTGACCAAAACGTATTCATTCAAGTTCAAAAATGGACCCTCAAACCATGGAGCTCACCTGGTCTCTCTCAGTTGCAGATGATTGCGACTCTCTCTCTGGACCAGTCGTATCTGAAAGACATACATGTTTCGTTACAGAAAAATGAAAATAATTTAAGTATTTACAAAACCAATTAGTGGAAATTGTTGTGCATGTTCTTACCAATGACGAAACGAAACCCAGCGGAAGAATGGCGTCTGAGAAAACGAGACAAAAGTGATTTTGGTGATTTAGAAGAGAAGTTTGGTTTTTAGCTACAATTATAAGTTTTGATCAGTCTGATGATTATAGTTTAATTGTTGTTTGGTCCGTGAAACAGCAATTAAACAGAAACAGCAAACAGCTTCCCAGAGTCTAAAGTTTCTTAAGGCTTAAAGTCTTGACCATAAAATGGATTTCCTTCCTTTATGGTGAATTTTGGCCACAAAGACGATGGATCCCTCAAATATGATTCAGTCAACAGTAGTCTCTATAATACAAATAACACACGAGAACATACACTCACCTTCTAATGCGGATGAAATAAAGCATGGCCACCATGATCGCTAACAGCAACAAGACAGCAGTTACTATAGCAAGAACTATTCCTGCTGACAGTGGTTTCGTTTCTGGCGGAATAAAGTATGATTATAGTCCACAGCTCATTAACATCAAACTAACATTAAACCAGCCTACTAACAAAAACTAGCTTTCATGTTTTACAGCATAAACATTTTAACTAAACATGGAAACTTTAATCATGAGTAATATTAGATGTTGGTCAAAATTTCTGATGTTAAAATGAATACGACACAAAAGCAGAAAAAAGTTATTCAAACTGAATGTTTGGTTTGTGTCAGCTAAATTTTGAAGATTGTACCTAATAAATATTACCTCATATATAACTTTAAATGTTGTTTTGGCAGCTCAGTGTATAAAAGCAGTTACAGTCTTACCTCGAACAACAAGTTTGGTGGTTCCTTCAAATGTACCACTGGGAAAAGTGGAAATGCTGCAGGTATAGGATCCTGCATCTTTCATTTCTAGAGCCTTAATTATCAACGAATGTTTATCAAACGCCACTCTCTCCTTCAGTGGACTCTCAGAAATATTCACTCCAAACATAGTGTTGAAAACAATGAGAGTGACTTTCTTTTTTCCTGCTCCTTCTTCATCCTGGAGAGCCCACTGAACCTGAGTAACATTGGTATATGTTGGTCCTTGGATTAACTGACACCTCAGGGTGACATCATTTCCAATGTATCCAGTCACTTCAGGTGAGACTTCGACTCTTTGTGCCACAAAAACTGCCAAAAGGTAAATGACGACAGAAAGATGAGGGGGAAGCGAGACGAAAATAGAAAAGAGATCAGGTTTCAAACTAGTATTTATTCATGATGTTTTCAAGCATTTCTAGCATAGCATGAGTGTTTTAGAAAATCTGGTAAAAACATAAAACTGGGTCTTACGTGGGAAAAATGTAATGTAAATTAGCTGAATCAGCAGGTGAGATCGTCCGTTGCACATTTTCATTGTACACAACAACAGGAACTAACAACACAGAAAAAGAAAACTTACAAATCATACAGGATCTCTGATTAGGTATGTCAGCTTTCAAGATAAACTCAAAGAAACTTACACAATTACAAACAGAGGGATCCGTAACCTTTTAGTTCAGTCCAAGGCTAAAACCTGGAGACTAGACTGAAATATTCGACCACTGAAAAAAAGAGTTCGCAAAGAGGAACATAGGCTGATTTAAGTTCTTAAATGCAGCAGTAAACAAAACGAGACATTTCCCATGAAACCACAGGCTCAAAATAACTCTGTTGACTAAGACGCAATGAAACTTGGGGTGGGTTGAAACTTTACTTTTTTTTTTAAATAAATGTATCTGCCTACAGCTATCCACCAGAAAAATGTACATTCAAATAAAAAAAACTTACCCGTTAAGGGGAGAAAGAACGGCACAGCCACGTCAGAAACCAATTTGTCATCCATCAGAACTCTAACTGGAAATGTATTGTGTACCCGAACCATTACACAGTGATCTTTAACTTTGTGATTTTCAGCTCCTGTGTAGTGAGCATGATGTCAGGTTACTCCTCTCTGCCTCCTTTCATGTTCTGCTCAACGGGGACCTCATGTGGTCAAATCAGGGTGATCTCGGTTAGATACTGAGCTATGCTGACTTTGTTTTATTGCCACATGAGAAAAATGCTGATAAAATGCTTGAACACATGTGCATTTAGTCAAATCCCAGTTTGAGCCTGTGGGAGCATTTTGAGGATGTAGGGCTCGAACTATTCCATTTTCTATTACATAAATGAAACATTTGCAGGTGTAGAAATGTCCGCGCTTTCGTTCCACTTTATTTGAAGGAAGTTAACATCACTTTAACAATAAATATTAATTGCCGGACGTGGTAACATTGGTTGTTTTTTAGGGCGCATACATATATGGATTTGCATGTGACAAAAATGGGGGTATTATACACTTCTGTTTTTTCAGCACACAGAATAGATCTGTGCATTTAACCTTCATGTGGATTGTCCTAACTTTAAAGTTTAAAGGTTGACTTTGCATTGAAAAATGTGTCCATGGGCATATGAACATATTGCATAAAACTACCTTGAGGACTATATTTTACTACAGAGACTGAAAACAGCAAAAGCCTGACTGTTACTGCTGGTGACAAGGTTTTCAAAACTGTGGTTGAAGTGGTTGACATGTCTGCTGTTTGCTTGTGGTTTGATGGTTAGTACATGTCTGTGACTTCAACATCCTCACTTCTGACTGTCAACCTGCTTGCTTGACAAGGTTTAATTAATGATAAGAGAAAGAAAGATTAAAGAAAACACACACGCAACATCAATTCCTGTGGTGACTCATGGACTCAGTGAGTCTATAAATGAGTTTCATGTGTGAGTTCAGAGTTACTTTATTTATCTAACTCAGTTATTTACACGGCATTACCATCCGCATGTTGTTCTTCATTCTGCCTGACTATCTGCTCAGCTCTAGTGTGGGCAGTGACATATTAAACTGAGCTCTAGGCTCAGACTGGTTTCTTTTTACTGCCACTTGTGATTACGGAAGTTATAAAGATCAGCTGAAATACTACCTCATTTTTGTGTGTCTGCAGCATACTGACTGGCCCAACAACGCAAGCCTAGTTCCCACTGTGGCTTTTAGCTTCTTTAAAACTTTAAATAAGATCCCGAATGATAACAGTAAAAACAAAAAATTTAGCGCCTCATATCAGTGAGCTCTCATTGGGCCTCCTTAAGAAAGCATCAGCTCAGAGAGGCGCATATCGTTATCTCCACCAGAGTCGAAGGCTACATTAGTCTCAGATGAACAACTGGGTAATCAGGTCATGGATGCAAAGCTTTGTGAGTTTCAAGTTGTTTGAACTCAGCTTGCTTTGCACATGTGAATTAGAAATGTGCACAGCAAGGTGGAAATAACTGATGCAGGCACAGCTCTGCATCCTCAGCTGTACTCAAGTCAAAGCACACACAATTGTTTCTTATCACAGACAGTGGTCACTGAAAACTCAGTGCTTTGATTTAGTTCAAATATGGACCCAAATGCAAAAAGCTGTATTATAAAAGCTGATATTAAACAAAGGAGAATAATTCAAAAATGCTAGTTACAAGAATACAATTAAATTAAAGTAAATTACATTAAAAAAAATCTTTAGAGGGCTGACTAGGGAAGTGGAGACTGTTGGAAGAATGCACAGGTGCACTCAAGATAATCTCAGGGGGAAGCAAAACTTAAAATGAACCACAAGAGTCAACCAGCTGCTGAAGTAAAATGGGAAATAACTTATTAGACACCTACTAAACACAGAAAGAAGAAACTCACAGTAAAACGTGGCACAGAGATGATGGATTTGGCAGATGCAAAGCCAAAGGGGAATTCTGCCACAGACAGGAACTGAACCTGCAACTTTCTACTTGTTGAGCAATTTTTTAACCACTAAAGCTCTCCACAAGACTGAGAATAAATGGAGAAACCAGAGACTCAATGATTTTAATAACGGATCCAACTTATAACGTATAAGATGCAAGAATAAAAAAAATGGGGAATAAACCTAAAGCGAACCTATACTCAACTAAAAACCAGTGGGTCCCTAATTACTGTAAATATAGTGGTGATGCATTCAAGAAAAAATGAAATCCAAATAACCACTAGTAATATTTGTGCTGCTGATCAGTTTCTCCCAAAATATTCTCGCAGGTCTTGAGTGAAGCCATGAAACACTGTGACCTGTGGTTTTCCACAGTGGACAGTCAGTGTTGGTTACAATAAAAAAGCATTTATGACCTTATAATTCATTAAAGCAGTCAAAACTTTTATTGCATCCAATAGATCACACAACAAGTGTGAGATACAAATCAACATAAGTTAATGATTACTGATCTGTTTAAGTAATCCTATCGAGGAGTGATGAGTGGTAGCATCAAAGTATGCTTCTGCGAAATAATGATTTATGCAAAGTGGTTGATTTTTTAATTAAGCATCCAGAGTCCCTTATCGGGGAAAAGAACCTGAAAGGAAAATCAAAACAGGCTAAATTAATTAAATTATAAAAACAGATAAAGCAATGATACAAAAATACTTTGTGCCTTAACAATAAGGCAAACAAATAGAAATAATTTATCTCACTGGTCATATCTCACATGCTCTTTGTCTTATATTAGCCCTTTCAGAGTGAGTGCATAGATGACCAACCCTGAGGATGACCCACAGGGAGCAATGCAGGATGCTTTAGTGAGAAAAGAGAACAATTGCCATCACTACATTGTAAAATATATGAAATGATGACAAAATAAAGGCTGTACTATTATTGAATAAGTGCATTCTTTGGTTTCTTACCTCTCAGATCCAGAACTGTGGAGCTTTCCATCATGGTCACTGTGTTTTTGGCAGTGCAGGTGTAATTTCCAGTGTTTTCTGCCCCTAACCTCTCTATGATATACAACGAGTTATAAACATGCGTCTCATTGCCATTAAACATCCAGCTGAAGTGTGCTGGTGGGACCGAGTCTGCGGTGCACTGCAGCGTTATACTGTGACCTTGAGGAGCAGCTGAGGGTCTGCTGATCAACATGTTGTATGGTCCAACTGCACAATTAAAATACAGTGTTAGGGACATTCAGACTATTACTGCTAATATAGCTGTCTTTAAAAAAAAGTTAAAGTAAATTAATTTTAACTTGATTTATTCATGTTTTCTTTAATAGAAACACTGTGAATGCACGGTGAATACTCACAGCTGACAGTGAGATTATGGGTCGCAGTCATGGTGCTGACCGGGTTGCTGACTCTACACTGATAGGTGCCGCGGTCAGAAATGTGAACAGGCTGTATGGACGCTGTCTTGTTGTCCAAGGAAAAGCTGACACCGCCACTGGGATTAAGAGGCTGGCCATCTTTTATCCACTCTCTGGAGCTGATGGAGCCAGAGGCCTCACAGGTGAGGTTGGTGGAGCTTTCATCTTCTTATCAGGATGGCTGTGGGGCTGCGGATGGTGGCTCCAGACGATAAAAAGTGTCAACTTTGGGTGAAATGATGGAAAAAGAAGCAACACAGTTTGTGTGAAACATATATGTGTCACTTTAAGTAACATTTTGTGTGACAGTAACTTTAAAATGACATAAATCTATCAAACAGCTTCACCTTCATGATTTCATTGGGTCATAATTCATTAATTATGTTCCAATTTCAGATAGATTTTTAACTGTCTAACATTTAAAATGGTAGATATTTATATTTCTGTTTGAATTTCTATTATTTTTTATTATTAAAGTGTACAAGTATGAATATCGTGGTGGTAGAGTGTAATTGAACTGCATCCTGTAAATCCAGTGCAATCTAACAACAACCCAAACTTTAATTTATATGTTAGTCCTTTGGGACCCTGTTTCACACACTTTCCCTCTCAGTATAAGCACACACTCTGTTTTCCGTGTCATGTTTGTTTTATGAATGTGTTATCAAAAAGAAATTCAAAAGGAGTTTTGCATATTTGACTATCATTAAGCATTTACTCGTGTAGGGCACACAAGGTTTGGTGCCCTATATAAATGTATAAAGACTAACCCACCATACACAGTCAGATTGGTCCTCCCCTGTTTTGGCAGCCCTGCATCTGGTGTGATGGTGAAGGTGTACTCCACGCTGTCCTCCAGTGCCAGGTATCTGAGCTCCAGGGACCCTGTGGCTCGGTCTAATGAGATCCTGCCGGCATATCCAGGATCAGTGATGTTGATGCTGGTGGAACTGATGATGTTCATCCCATTGAACCTCCAGCTTACTGAGAGGAATGGTTCCTCTGGAGGTCTGAGAGTGGTGGTGAACTTCACTGTGCCTGCTACAGCTCCACTCAGGGGTCCAGTGGGTAATATACCCTCACCTACACACATACCTGATTAACAACAAAAAAAAAAATTCAGAAGGCTTGAAAAAAAAATCCCCATTTCTTTATTTCTGTCTGCACATCATGTGAATTTAGCCTACCTGATAAAAGAAGCATAACTGCAGTCCATGGGATGGACTTGTCCAATACTGACTTTTCTGACATTGTCTCTCTGCCTTCTGAAATCAAAACAGAAAGAGTCTCAGGAGCTCTTGCTCTTTTATTGACCCACATCACAGGACCCTCTACAGCCCCCCACTCAGTAAGGAAAACCACTAAGATCCTTTGTGACACTGTTGTGTTGTGTGTACATACATACAGAAATGGAATTTGGAAAAAAAACAGGATTTAATCTGAACAGGAAAAAACAAAACACGATCAAGCTTCTGACAGACCATATAAAATGCACCTTATTCAAGTATAGATGGATAAACTAATTTTGCACAAGTTTTCTCCAAATGTTTTAGCCTTAGACAAAAAAAATAAAATAAAAAAAATGGTAGGGGGCATATCCTGCCGGCATGTTCAGGATCAGCTTCTGTACTAAAATAAAACAACTTTAAAATGTAATGACTGCATTCCCCTCCTAGTTCTTTTATTTCTTCTAAAGCAAAGTATTTGTGAATTATTTTAAACATATATAAACATCTGAAGAAGGTTTATGAGTCATGATGCTGGTGGTGCCTTTTATGTTAACGGAGAGTTTTATGTGCTCCCTGCTAAGTGGGTTTGGGTCTCTTTTGGGTGCAACTGCAGTGATCCATAGCTTTCCTTGCAGAGGAGGATCAAAGAGGAGACACTCAGAGTCCTTCAGACAGCCTTACAAACAAATCATTTCCTTTAGTGCTTCCAGAATGAATGATTTATTAAAAGAAATAAAGATCTTATGTAATGTGTAAATAATTCCTTTGTAATCATTCATGCACAATGAAGTATTGTTCGACTTGTGCGACTGCCCTAATGCTGTGAGGCACCCATTAGATCAGCTGAAGAGATAAATGATTGACAGTGTGCCACAGTATAGTTCCTGAAAACATAATTATAATGTGTTTTTGTGAGTGGGCATTGCATTGTAAATATGATATTATACGGTAAACTGGGTGTGTTAGGGATTTAAATAACTGTAGCAACATTTCTATTGTGACCTGCAGTAAAACCTATATTTTGTTACACAAGCAAACCTTATGATATAGTAACAGTGAATGAATCTTAAGTCTGTTCCATAAAACAAATGCAAATTTGAGACTTTTATCTAAAATGTCGCTCTGTGATGTATTTATCCAATTATTTTACTCTGGCTTCAGAGAAATGCTTCTGTATACTGTTTGATAAATTAAATTCAGGTGACTCGATGTATTTGAATATAACATATTTAGTTGTTTGGATCGCTTTGAGTTCTAAATTAGACCTCACCTCTACAACACACGTGCAATTTTTAAGTAGAGGGAAAATAAATAACTCTAATAATAGATATATAAATACCTTCAAAATATGGTGAAAATGTTAAACTACAGAAATGTTTTCATTATGAAATTTGTTAAAGAACAATTATAATATAAGAAAACTGAGATTAGTGACTGTATCAACAACAATGACTACAATAAAAACATTTGTTAAAAAATAAGTATTTAGAAGAAAATCTGGATTGAGAGCTTGAAATATTTGCCATCAAAGCACTTCTATCACAAGCTGATGCTGATTCAATGAGAATAACATTAATGTAACATATAATAATATGCCACAACTCTCAGATAAATCAGATTAATCCATTTTCATAATGTTGGTTTGCCATGTTTAAACTGTGAAGGTTCCCTTCAGTGAGTTACCCTCTTATTATCAAAGATCATTTTCTGTTGTTTCATGTGCATTATCAATATATTTGCAAAGTCTAATAAACAGGATGGTGATTTTCCATCTGGATCTACAAAAAGTACTGGGAACCAGCAATCCTTTCAGTAGCAGGAGGGAGAGAGCTACAGACTGCAAAAAATAACTGTCACTACATTTGCATTGTTTTTCTCCAACACAGTTGGCATTAATTTAGTCAGTATATGCAAGAAACAATGGCAATTTATTTTAAGAATCAACAGGGCAAACAGTTTGGGAACTTCCTGCATAGTCTGGAATTTCTTTGACACTTATAATAATATAAAGATAAAACCTAGAATCACTTAATACTTTCAAATTACATCAACTGACTAAAGCTCATTAAATAAAAAGTGAATTTAAGAAATGGCACATGAAAAGAGTAAAAGAGATAAGCAGTTTAAGAATATT
>NW_024584286.1:0-19262 GCF_018398535.1 Haplochromis burtoni
AAAGAGGGAGGAAAAGGGAATTTTCGAACAGTGAACACCCGTGCACACCTGTGTGGATCAGCGCGCTTGTATTCAAAGGTTTCCCCATGTAATGGTCTGCAAGAGGATGTAGAGAGCCATAGCCCTGTCCCCCAGGGCATGAAGCAGGCATGGAGGAGATCCAGGCCCCAGACATCCAGAGGCCCCAGAGTGCGAGAGCCCAAGGAGGACCACCGGAGGGGCATCCGTGCCACCCTCATGGAAAGGGCTGAGGATCCCCAGACGAGGGGTCACCCAGTATAGCCACCAAGAAGAAGCTAGAGGGGGCTGCACCGTCATGCCCGCTGGCTCTGCCGGCAGCCAGCTGTGCCAGAGTGAACCGAGCTGCAGGCCCAGAGGCCAGAGGCCCAAGGGCCCCCCGCGCCCCGGAAGAGGCCTGACCGAGCAACAGGCACCAGGCCCCGCCAAGTAGCCACCGGGAGTGAGCTGGTACATACCTGCGCGCCCAGCCCCGGACACCAAGAACCACCAATGCACCAACCCCTGAGGGCATCAGGACACATCTAAAACCTGCCGGGACACCGGCCCTCGAGGCCTGTAGTTGCCCACCCCGTCCTAGGAGGTTAAGAACCATTTCAGTTTCATATTTAAATATAGAAGCACCTACTATAAAACAAAAATGTCCTCATGACGTGACACAGATGTGGTTGATATACCTTTCTATAATTTAGTGAAGCTATTGCTATTAGGAATTTGAAGGTATTTGCTGTAAGATTTGATACCTGTAACTGTGACTGTGAAGTTCAGTGTGCAGCCATTCTCTGTCTTGTTATCAGACACTCTGACTTGATATGAGTAATATATGGACAGTATTATTTAGATAACCAATGCAATAAAAAGAAGTTGAAAGACATATTACCATTACTTTCCTTTTTTACACTTTGTAAATTCAGATTTAAATAAAATTTCCTTCTAAAACTTTGTCAGCGAACAGCAGAATCACACAGATGACAGTTAACATTCTGATTTGACAATTTAGACAGCACGGCTTCTCTCCACAGGATACACTCTATCTTTTCAAAGCACAAACACACAGAAAGTTCACTGGATGATAAAATAAATCCAAGTTATTACAATGATATATGTATTATTTCTGTAGTTACATATAATCAATAAACTTTGCTGGGATCTTGAAATATCAAAATTTAAAGCACTTCTTCATATCTGGAGTGTGGAAAGGCTAAAAATGACTAAATAAAAGTCTGCCAGCTCTGGACTTCTTAAGTTAGGTATCCACTGCTCATTCTGAAATACTTTTTTATGATAGTACTGAAGAGAGAATACTACAAAGAAATGAAATTTAAAATGGGATAAAAGTGTTTTACCCTCACTCTGTGTGAATCTCCTGCTCCTGTTTCCACACACTGATCTCTGCAGCGTGTCTGCTTTGAACTGACTCTTCTTCTCTTCCTCCTCCTCCTCCTCCTCTTTTGTTACCTCTCTTTGCACTTCAACACGTTCCCAGGAAGGTTTTTTTTGTACTCTGTTGGAGATTATTTTTTCTTGGTTTGGTACTACATGCAGAGCTAAAACTTCTTCTCACATCACATTATGTCATTGTGTGAAACTTTAATTCGAGATGTTGGAGTATCAATAACTTTATTAACGTCGCCCTATTTCCTCTTAATACCAAGCAACTAATTTTTCTTCTCTGTCAGAGACATGAGTCTGAGAACACTACGTCAAATACCATTTCTTTTTCTATTGAGGTCACATTTGTACCACATGGGCTTTCTTTTCAAAAAGAGTCTTAATTTTCATTTATTGGGATCTCATAAATGTACAATTATTTTACCTCTTCCAAAACAAAACATTCACTCATTTACCTCACATTTTCAGTCATCGTCCATACTTCACGTTGTTGTTTAATAAGCTCTGAAACCTTTGGGCATTACAATATTTAGAAGAAATAAACAATTTTTCAGTTGAATTTACAAACATACACATACACACACACACACACAATATATATGCTAAAGTACATTAAATTCTACTTCTCCTGTCTTTATTAATTCAATTTCAACATACTGAAATCGGGTTGTTTTTTTATTGATTTGTTTAGTTGAAAAATGAAAAGAGGACACCGCTGCCCACAACCACAACCACCAACATGTAGTCGTCTGATTACACAACACAGAAAACAGGCAACCAGGTTTTAGAAAAAAAAATATCAGAGCACACAAACCAGAGGGCGGTGCCCATTTCTGAAGTGAAAGTAGCATTAATGCCAGTCTTCAAATGACCTGAAATTTTATTTATTTATTCATTCATTTTATAAAACAGGAAAACAGGAAATGCGGCCCACGGCCATCAAATAAGTGGACCTCTGATCTCAAACATAAAACAAGCAACAATGGTTCCTGGTTATAACAGGTCAATAGGTTGAGACAGATTCTTCAGCATTTGGCAGCCTGTCAAAGTAACAAATGATCTTGACGTCTGTGATAAATAATAAAGCCCTCTGGAAAGTGAGAGCTCTCCTAAATAGATTTCAACAAAGCTGCCATGAAAAGATTCCCTTCACAGGCCGGTGTCCTGAATGGGCTTTACAAACCAAATCCCAGAACTTCAGAGAGCTAGCTTACACAATTCCTTTTATCCATAATGGACTTCTCAGACTCATCAAAAGCTGCTTTTTCCTTTGCCTGAACTTTCATCTTCTTGCTCTAATATCTGGTGGTCATTTGCTGACATCTCTAAGTATGACTAAACTTCCACAAATATCTTCCTGCCTCACTCAGGCCTCATATCATTCCATAATCAAACAGGACTTAATTTCCACTAAAAAAAAATAAATTAAAAATTAAAAATTAAAAAATGAAGCAACATGATTTACCACAGGATTAAGACATAGACATAGACACAGACAAACAGGCACACACAGACACAAACATGCATTCCCACCCTCATGAACACATATACAAATACTCAGCACTCACCCAACGTGGAGACAAACAGAAATCGACACCTTACACACACTCACACTCCCCAAACATACTCTACACCCCAGGTCCAGATACCCTCAACCCCGGAGAGACAATCGGCTCCTAGACCCAGGAGATGTTACCCTTTTCCCTGGGGTGGGGTCACGCAAGTAGTCCCTACCTGGGACCAGCTCCCCTGCTGACTCCAATGACTTCCACAAGCAGAGAAAGAGAGAGTAATACATTGTGCTGAAAAATTATTAAATGATCTCAAGAGAAACTGCCTCTGCTTTCAGGGAGAAAACTTAAACAGGCACAAATTTTCAGCTCTAACTCCCATGTGCAGGAGTATTGCTACTGTGAATGAACGGAACGGAAAAAAAACCATCCACCCAAACATGTGGTAATAATGAGTATGAGCCGTTTTGTGTGTGTGTGTGTGTGTGTGTGTGTGTGCAGTGCTTGTCTGTGCCACAGATAGCTTTTATCAAAATGTGACGATTAGCAAAAGAGTGGGTGAAGGTGTGGAGATGGGTGTCAGATTATTTTTAATCCACGATACAAGTCCTGCATAAATGCGTCAAAGTTCCGCAAAGCCTCGCTTTGCCCATCACTACCACTAACCCACAGTCAGCAGGCAATATGATTGCAATACTTTGTAGTATTAGAATTTGCAATGGTATTTGTGTCTTTACTACTTTTGCTTAGACCAGTGGATCACAGTGACAGTTGGACAGTTGGTCCTTGGTGGAGTGTTGTGCAGACACTATCAGGAATTAGTCCAGCATAATTTAACATAAGGAATCAAACAAATACAAAGTGTGATTTGTGCATGCTTACTAATTATTTACTAATTCAATTAGATATTAATTATTTAAATTAAAAAAGTTGAAGACATTTACACCACACAACGACACACAGAAAAAATACAAAGGATATGAAACAGGTGAGTAAAATATGGACCAGTTTTAACAGTTTACAATGTGCTTGTTTTACACAAATTAAATAGAGAAACAGACGTGTAGAAAATCTAACGTTTTTTTTTTTTTTACCTCACCAAGCAGGACCAGGCAAAATATACAAGCTGTCAGTGCAGAAGCACCAGGTTCACAGTCTCATGACAGACCACAAGATACAGTCTGACTTAAGGGTTTACTCTGCCCTCTGCTGGTGAGTGTAACAAATGTGCAGAGGGCATTTAACCTACAGTAGACATGTTTTATACTCAAAATTATTAATCTCATTAAGCTATGACAGAATGTCCAGAGAGAAAAGCATCCCGGGAAGAATTTGTTGAGTAACATTTTCCCAGAATGAGAACAATATTGGCCATTAAAAAGTGCTCACCTGTTGGACGTTTCAAGCAAGTATTTATCCTTAAACAATCTAGGTAAGTTAGTATTGCCACACCTGATAGGATTTGGCTCAGATTTTATGCCTGATGATCTTTGAGGCATAACACTCCTATTTAATGGGGACTGGGATGTAAACTAGGAGTACACTAGCTGTGATGCCCTGAGGCTTGATTTGTGCCTGCTGTCTTCTCTTGGTCCTGACTGGGGACCTTTTACATGTTAGGCAAATGTGTTCAGTCCAAAGAAGCACACTTACCCTTGCATAATAAAACATTTAAAATGTTACCTGAAAAGATTATTAAACCAAAAACATGACAGCAAAATAACAGAGGGATTAGGAAATTATGTCCAAGTTCCAGTTCTTATTTTGCAGAGACGCAACTTTAAGACGCAGAGGTGTGGAGATGACAGTGTGAGAAAAATGGTTCAAAGTGGAATTATTCATACACAAAACCACCAGATCAAAGAACATTCATCTGAGGGAAACCCACAATGAAACTCAAATTTTGTCGATTACATCATTCACAGTGGAGTACACTGGCTCGTCTTCCTCTTTCTCCTTTTCTAGTTCAGACTGTTTCAGGTCCATCTCTGTCATCATCTCCTCCTCCTCGCCCTTCACCATTTCATCTTCCTGTTTGTCTTTTATTGCTTTCTTAATTTCAGCATACTCAGTCTTTGTGCTTTCTTGCTTTCTCTCTGACTTGGTGTTTCTTTTCAATAGGGAAAAATCAATGTCTGCATACTCCACTTCTTGCGGAGCACCGCTGATTTCAGGCACGTCTTTCTCTGCTGCCACACTTTCATCTTCAACTTCTTCTTGTGGGTTGGACTGATTGTCTTGTGTTTCTTGACCATCATATATGTGCTAGGTACAACGTAAATGATACAAGTCAATTACCAGCCTCCAAAAACCCAGTATTGCAGATTAGATTGTGTCTAATCTGCAATACTGCAATACTAATGTCAAAATCATGTCATGCAGTTCTTTCTTCTGTGGGTTGAAAATCAGGTTGATTCGAACCTAAATTACTTTTTCACAATGCTTACACATTCCTTACATTTTTCCATTAAGTTTAAGTTGTGGTGACAGAAGACAGAAATCATGGTGCTGACTGTACTATAAGACATACTATCTAACAGAAACTTCAATTTATGCATTTTTTTTTTTGGTAAAACTCCTAATTAAAGATGAAAGTCTATTACATTGATTGTTTGATTAAAAATCTGATGTGGCTGTGTACAGAAGCAAAACTACAGAAATTCTGTCTTTATCCAACAAATTATGGACTTATATGTGGTTCAGCATTCCTATGTTATAGTCCACAGTGTTTTCATGAAATAATCTTAATGAGAATAACTGGGATTATGTTGATTTATCTGTTTTCAGTGATTTAGGAGGATTATGCAAAACTTACCCTTTTGGGTAACATGAAACTAGGTGGAGAAATAAAGGGTGGGCTTATGAAAAGAACCAATTAATTTTTGGTACTGATCTGTCCCTGTTTTTTAAAATTGGAAAACTTTGAAGCAAATATAATCAAATATAATTTGATTATGTTTGCATGTTTGAAATAAATTATATCTATCTATCTAAAAAAAAAAGATGAGTTTTCTTTTTCTCTGTCCTCTTTTATTGCATATATTTTCCTTAAGCAAATGCTGATGAAACAGACTGATAGAGGTTGGACGTAGTTCAAAGGCATCATACACAGTAACCTACCTCCAGTACTTGTTTATCCTTGCAGATCTTTTAGTACGTTAAAACTATATAGAAAACCAAAAGACTAAATATGTATATTTCAGTAATGAGGATATTTGTGCACAATTAAATACTTTATAATATGTAAAAAAAAAAAAAAAAAGCTAAATGAACATAAATACCTGTGGATCGTCTTGACTTGTTACCATCTCCAAAGTCTCATCCAAATTTCCAGAATTCTTTGTTTTTTTTCTGAATAAAAGGGTTTTACATTATTAAAGTCAAGTGTAAATGCATCTATTTAAAAAAACGAAAATATAATAAAAATAAGTGTCGTACCTTGAACATTTTTTAATCAAACAGCAAACAACTGCAGAAAGAACTACTCCAATCAAAAAGGCAATGATGATTTCTAAATATCCCACGTTCAAAACCGATGAGTCAGCTGTACTCAAATGGAACAACATGAAAAAGGTAATTTCAAAGATGCTTTCAATTATATACAGTCCAATTAATTGATTTTCTAATGTTTTTATAAATGCAAAGGTCTCACTTATGAAAATTAGAATACATACCCGCTGTATCGGAGACACTTCGGATCATTAGATTTTTTTTTGCTTCTCCCTTTTCATTGTTGCTCACACATTCAACAGTGCTGTTGCCATGGTTTTTTACCTTTAGACTGACAGTGCTGTTGACTGTGTGGTTTGACACAGTCGTTTTGATAGCGTACTCTTTGTGGTTTCCTAGGAGCGGCCATTTGATGGTAGGTAAAGGAAACCCTTCACTGATACACACACAGGTCAAAACCTCTGCTTGAAGCACACATTCAGAGACATCCTGGATCTTTGAAAACCCTGAAAACACATGACCAGAAATATAAACAAGGTAAGGTATGATTTTAAGTGTAAATATGAACTTCACATCAAACAACCGTACTATCTACTTACAAGACACAATCACACTGACAGATGATGTTACAGTTGTGTCTGGATGTGTTGCTGTGCAGGTGTACTGTCCCGAATCTTCTGCTGTCACATACATACTGTCAATACATAGATTACTTTTTCCCCATGGTGATCCTAACCACCATCATAAAATCATTCAAACTGGTAAAGACAAATTTGTCTTCAAATGTTTTGCTGTACAGATGTAAAAATGTACAGTCCACAATAGTCTTATCACATTCTAGATGACAAGTGTAGCTGATGCAGTGTTGTGCAGGTCAGTGTAATTTTCATTGTAAAGGTCTGTGCTTCCCTCATTAACAGTTATATTCCCAGTTATCTCGAGTTTCCTTTTATCTGTGGCACAGATTTGGTTTATTAAGGAGGTAAAAAAGCACAAAGAATATTGTCGATATTAATAGAGTACAAAAAATGCAGAGCTGGAACAATCTGCAACTTCCAGTGATGGGAATAACGGCGTTACAAGTAACGGCGTTACTTTTTTCAGTAACGAGTAATCTAATTAATTACTATTCCTACCGTTACAACACCGTTACTGTTACTAACAAGAAAATGCGGTCGCGTTACTATTTTTCAACAAACAGACGGTTGAAGCTGTGTTCAGCTTACCGCTTCTTATATCAGTTGCACGGAAGTAGCTGTAAGTAATCTGCGACTACACTGTCTAAGGACAGTGGCTAGCAAGCACTCTCTGCTTATGAGCAAAAAACAAAACAGGGGAAGTTTCAGGAGTGATGGCAAGAGAGAGAGAGAGAGAGAGAGAGAGAGAGAAGAGCAGAAAAAGAGAGAGAGAGGAGTTTTGAGATGTGAGAGATTTGTGACGTTTAGCGTGTTTGGAGTGTGTAGTTAATGTGTTGTCTTGTGTAGTTAGTGTGTAGTGTTGTGGATAGTTTTGTGTTGTGTGTCAGAACAATGAGGCGACTGCTGTCTCCAGGTAGAAACAGGAGTGATACACCTGCTGCTGTCAGACCTGCAGGTATCAGGCTGTGATGTTCTCCTTTATAGTGGACAGAAATTATTTTTTGGAGTGGCACAAATAATTTGTGTGGCATCTTATTGAATGCAGAACAGCTGATTGTTCTGTAAATAGTTTGAAATGGTTATTTAAAAAAATCAAGGTAAAAGGTAAATGGATGCAAATAACTTTGTTGTTTGCAAAACTTGTGCATAGGATTTTAAAATTGACAATTTATATTTGCATTTAAAGTTCTGAAATATGATTCATTAAACATGTTTGTGGTTGTTACAGTAAAAAATATAACTTTTTCTACTCTGATTTTATGTTTTTTGTCTGATTTTAGATCCATCCATCCATTTTCATCCGCTTTGTCCGGGGCCGGGTCACGGGGGCAGCAGCCTAAGCTGCATAGCCCCTGGAATCCCTGTGACACGATAAGGTAGCGATTCAAGGAGGGGTGATTTTAGATCAATTGTGTTAATACAGTATGTAAAAATGAAAACATGACTGTAAATTCAGACACGTGAGGTTGTGCTGAAAAGGAATGATACCAAACAAGGCAAAGTAAATCGTTTTTAAAGGTAAAATGTAGAGGGAAAATCAAAAGTAGTTAAAAATGGCCAATTATACCCTGGACCCCAGAGGGTTAAACACTTTTTTTTTTAAAGTAACGCAATAGTTACTTTTCAAGTAATTAATTACTTTTAGAATATTGTAACTCAGTTACTTTTTTGAAGAAGTAACTAGTAACTATAATTAATTACTTTTTCAAAGTAACTTGCCCAACATTGAACAAAACAGCCTGGTGGTAAATAAAAAGAAAACCTGAAACCCTGACACATACAACGAGTTGATTGGGATATTTGGCTCCATGTTAACAAAACATCTGGGAAGTAGGTACACAGATGGTGAGCTAGGTGACAAATCTCTGTTTGTCGACTATAATAAATGTTGTTGCCCTTGCTAGTTGGCTTCAGAAATAATGGCCAGTTTAACCTATTATTTGTACTCTATTAATGTGCAAGGTCAGTTAAGTGTTAGGACAGACAAAGCCATCCACCATTAGCAGATGTCAGTGTTGCTGTCTATGACAGGAAGTTATAAGCAATGAAGAAAGACATTAAGATAGATGCTGGAAGCTCATGACAGCAATGCTAAGCATTATATCCAAAGCACAATGTGCCTATTATTTTAAAATATAAGAAATGGGTTCCAATGGCTCTTTAATACATAGATGTGGGCAGCTTGACATATTTAAAAGTGTCTGAAGACAATATTTTACTCATATTTTCAGATGACTTAGTGAAAAAAAAGCTCTGTCTAAAAGCACAAAGTTATTTACTTACATATTACTGTTATATTGATGTTTTCCTGCAGGGTATTGTTCATATGTTTGCTGTACAGACGTACTGTCCAGAATGTCCAGTTGTAGCATTAATTATGGAGAGTGTGGCTGATCCAGTGTCATTGTGCAGGATTATATCAGAACCAAGTTTAGACCACATAATCAGAGATGGAGGAAAACTTTCAACACTGCAGGTCAGGTTCAGAGTTTCACCCTCCTTCACGTTTGTGCCCCCTGTGATGTTAACTTCCTTAACATCTGTTACACAAAAATACAAATTACACAATAATGAAACTTCTCTTTTTCTCTTTCCAGCAAGACCAGTTGACCAAGAGAGCACACTGCTTTCAAAAGAATTCAGCATACAAAGTTATATAGTGAAAATACTCACAGTTTACTTTTAAAGTTGAACCCCTCCTCTGTAGTTTTTTCCCCAGCGAAGCAGATTTTACAGGTGACATTGGTGTTGTGGTGTTCAGCAGAGGAGTTGAAAGTCAGAGTTGAAATGTGTCTTTGTGTGAAAGCAGTTAGAGTTTTAGTCCTGAAAGAAGTGCTGCTTCCTGTAATGTAAGATTCAGTCCCTCCTGCTCCTCTCCATGTCCAGGTGATTTCAGGAGCAGATCCAGAGCAGAGACCAGGAGCAACACAGGTCAGTGTGGCCTGCTGTCCCTCTGTCAGTGTGGGAATCTTAACTCTGGGTTTCTGGCTAAGACCTAGTGGAAACATAGAACGTAAGAATAATCTGGTTAACTGCCTGAAGTTCATCAACTACTTATATTTTGGCTTAAATTATAGGAAATTATGTTAAACAGGTAGATGTGGAACATAAAGTGTTGTATTTCGTTCTAACAGCACACAGGGGTAAATAAATGTGCAAAATCACTTCATACTTGAGACAAACAATTAATAAATAAAGTAGCACAAAAACCAATATTTATTCTCAACATCCTTTTTTTGATTTGTTTGTACCTTCAACTGAGACAGTTGTCGTTTGAATAGATGCAAATCCATCTTCTCTCCGATTCAGTTCACCATTAACTCTGATCCGATACAATCCAGAATCCGACTCTTTGAGATCATTAATGATGATGCTGCAGTTGTTCTGTCTTATATCAGGCTCTAAGAGTGACACACGTCCTTCAAAGCCATACTGAACGCGGATGTTTTTATTGGTGTGAAATATTATTTGATGATCATAGTCACATCTTGAATATGCTTCACATTTGTACCAAACTATATGTTTGGGTGTAAATCCAAAACCAGTAGCGAAAGAACACGGGATCACAACACAGAGTCCAGCCTCTGCTGTTAGTGTCTCACTAAGTGTGATGCAGTATTGTCCAATGCATTGTTGTGATGTGCCTGTTAATACAAAGGAGGAGGTAAAAAAAGAGGAAAAGAATATTTGGTTCATCTGAATAGTTGTATAATGCACAAGTCAGGTGACAGTGATCTTACTGATTTATGTGAACTTTAAATTCTGTTACATGAATTTATACTTATAATTTGATTGCATGTCAAAAAAACACTTTTACTCTACACACACATGCACACGCACACACACGCACACATAACCGCATAAAACAAAACACTAATAAAGCAGAATTAGAGGAATATAAAGAAGAAGAATCAAACCTGTTTCAGCACACACACACAAAAGGAAAGTCGCCCAGATCAGAACAAACATCCTGACTTGATTCTCGGCACATTCAGTTTCTCCCTCCAGAGACAAACTTTATTGCAGCAAATGAAGTAAAGAGAGATTAGAACAAAGGAAATGCAACATTTTACGTCACACATCGCAATACAGGATGTTGCATGCTTGGTTATTCCATAGTTATGTACCAGTTTTACCGACTGTGCCAACACCACTACCCTAAAGTTTTTATGGTAAACACACACAAAGATCTGTTCTAAAAAGATTCAAAAGGTCAACAAAAGCACTATTACAAAACAAACTGTTAGAACTGCATATTCTCTGTCGTATTCCATGTAACTTTAGGTCATCTGTATCATTTCATGAATTCAAGAAGTGGCTTCCGTCTAGCAAGTTTTTTGACCAGCACAGTTCACACTTTTATATAATCCTGCGGCTCATTTAGTGTTTTAAAATATATTTTCCACAAAAAACATTAAATGTTTGTTTTTTTTACCTCTTTTCTCTGGTCTTTCACCACTCCTCTCTCCACCGTGATCTCAGCTGACCTTTATCCTTGAAGTTTCTCTTTCTCGCTTCTCTATTTTCTTTCTTCCTTCTTTTTACAACAGGATTTCAGGAAGTGTGAGTACATGTTCAAATTGAATTAGGGCAGACCCACTTTTATGAAGTTATTATTTTATATCGCACTATATATGCTCTAATAAAAAAAACTCATCAAGTAATGAAAAAACAAACCTTTATAAAAACAACAAAAAGATGCTCCATGACTGAAACTTTATAAAGATAGGTTGTTGCTGAGCACTGGAAAAAGTTAAGTAGGTTTAGTTCCAGGTTTGTTAGATACAATGAATACAAAAACAGGTGCAAGAGAAAAAGAGAAAAAGGCAGGATATGTGAGAGTCTCGGACATTGACAGAAGTATTTTTTGAATGTTAAATTCATGAAATACTCTCAGTTTGGTTATGTTCCTTAGATTTTGGTTTCATTGGTTTGGTTTGGTTGCTAGTGTGATTGTTTATGTCTTCAATACTTATATAACAATAACTATTTTAATGGTTTTGGGTTTATGTTTTCTTTTGATTTGCCTTCTGTTTATTTTGTCTGTGAAGGTTCTCAGTCATCCAGGGCATTCTAGTCTAAGGAGCTTGGAAAGAAAGGCGTCTTGACTTCTTTAGCTTTTTGAAGACGTTTCACTTCTCATCCGAGAAGACTTTCCAGTTCTAAGAGCAAATGGTGGAGAGTCCCAGATTTTAAACCCTATGGGAGTGTCCCCCTGTTTTATGGGCACCCTATTGATCCTCTACCTAATCAGAGCAAGCTGTGGTCGCAAATTTTGACCATCCTGATAACCTTCTCCCACCAACGATGTGGAGATCCAACCTCTTTAGATCCAATTAAAATCAAGACACTCAAAAAGATGCTCTGGAAAAGAGTAGAATTCTTGGAACAGAGTTTAATACACTGAATCATATGAACAGCAGGAAAAATACATACAGACATTTAGCAAGAGAATTACATAGCAGAAAGCAAGCAAAGCAAAACCCCGGGGTGTACAGCCTTAAGCACAGACAGCAGAGCAACACAGAGACGGACAGAAATAAGCAGCAGGAAGAAAGTGCTGGGGTGTCATCTGGTCCCCTAATATATAGGGACCAGTATCCCCGCCCCCTGCTGCTGGGTAACTTTCCCACTCGTCCTGAATCGTCCAGAGGCCAGTCAGGACCCTTTGGCTTTTTCTTATCACAGTTGGGCTAACCCTAACCCAAACATCGCACATTAATCCTAATTATTATATCTTACACAGCAAGTGGCCCAATCTGATCTTATAACAACATTGGTTACATACTTAACATGGTGATTCTCATATATAAAAACATTCAGTGTAGGTTCATGGTGTGTGTGTGTGTGTGTGTGTGTCAGATTATATCACATGATATTTTATTGTGATGTGTTCAGGATCTCTGTTACAATGTTACTGTTTTGGTTGTGCTGCATGAAAGGCGTTGAGTGTGCATTGGGGGAGGTTAGTTACTGGAGCTGGAGAGAGAGTTATTCAGGAGAACTCTCCCCTTATATCAACTGCCCTGTTACTGTACCACCTTAACAGAGGTGTGGACTCGAGTCACATGACTTGGACTCGAGTCAGACTCGAGTCATTAATTTTATGACTTTAGACTTGACTTGAAAAAATGTTCTAAGACTTGTGACTTGACTTGGACTTTTACACCAATGACTTGGGACTTGAATTGGACTTGAACCGGTTTACTTGAAAAGACTTGATATTTTACCCCAAATATAAAATTTAACATGCATATTATATAGAGATTGAAAATGTGACGTCATTCACGGGTAGAACCGCAAAGGATTCTGGGAACTCGTGGCAAGCGGTACTAGCGCACGCAGGCTTTCAATTAAAATCAGTTATACAGCGATAAAAAGAAACACAAAAATGTCAAGAAGCTGTTGTATTATTAACTGCAATAGCCGGTCGCATGACAGCCACGGGAAGCCGACGGGTAAAGAGATCGGTTGTTATCGGATTACGTCGTTGAAGAGAAATTGTTCGAGCCATGTTTCCGAAGTAACAAAGACGCGACGGATGGCCTGGATTGCAGCCATTCAAAGACCAAATATAACGTCCCAGAACACTCCAGCTCACAGGTTAGTCTGCTCCAAGCATTTACACGAAGGTCAGTGTTTTTTAGTAGTTAATACGTCATTTTCATAACATAATTGGTGATATAGGTTACAAGCAAGTCTGGCGCTGAACAGAAATTGTCGCGCTATGCTCCTTTATTTATTGTGCATAAATAGTGAATTGTCCTGACACAATATTGCGTTTCGCTTCTGTTATTATGGTACATTGACAAAAACATATACTTTTATTCACAGGGTAAAACAGTTGTTTTGTATCACTAATTGCCCAGTACGATTACAGCATACAGTATTATTGTCACTGCTACATTTCTGTGATGCTACCAGAAATTATTTCCACTACTAATTAATTACCGTTGAGCTCAAAGGTCCTATTAATAAACGGTTAACGAATGTGTATTTATGACGACGATTTGTGAGACTGGTAAACTTATGATACGTACGATGGTCTTTCGTTCTACACGGTGCATTTCAAGGTCCTGCACCCATCCGTCGGTAAACTGTACCTGGGCTTGTTGCAGTGACCGGAAGTTACTAAACTTCATGAGTGTATGCACTCACTCCAAGAACCGTATAATTATAAATATGCATATAAATATGCTACGATGAGATAGCTGACTTCATCTAACTAGCAAATGTTGTCCAGGCTACGTTGGTGATGCAGTTTTTTTTAATGTGTATGATATTTTTGTCATGCGATTTTAAAGCCGGTCCTACAACCGCATCCAAGAATAACATGCAGCTTATCTCAGAACTGTCGGTGAAAATTATTCTTGGAGCTAGGTTTAATTGAGCTGCATTTTAAAGAGGTGCAATTTCACAATTTGTGTATATTTTCTAAGTTCACTATTTTGTCATGTGTTGAGAAAAACACAGATTTTAAAATTACATGGTCTAATATTTACATTTAGCATAACTGCAACATTATTTTTTCTGTTTTTTTTTTAAAGACTCGAAAGGACTTGAAATTCAAAGTTTCAGACTTGTGACTTGACTCGGACTTTTACACCAGTGACTTGAGACTCGACTCTGACTTGCCTGACATTACTTGAGACTTGACTTGAGACTTGAGGATAAAGACTTGAGACTTACTTGAGACTTGCAAAACAATGACTTGGTCCCACCTCTGCACCTTAATAAACCATGTGCTTAAGACTCTATGTGAAAGTGCAGTGCAGATAGATATACAGTTTATATAGTTATTTTGTTTTTTAGTTTTGTGTATTTTCTAGTTGATTCTGTTGTTCTTAATATTCAAGCAGTTTTGTATCTTCAACTTGTATCAGGTCTTTCTTAGTCGATTAGCTCCTGTTGCTTTTTTTAAATTTTGGCTTCTGTTTGATAGTTTGTGAGTTTGTCCAAGCTTCCCCAGTATCCTCTTATACTGTGTCTTCAATGTTGGGGTTGTTACTCTAAAAAACTCTAAATTATTGCACATTACTTGTTACAATTATTAAAAGTAATGCAGCACATTAGTTAACTACTTGTCAGAAAAAGTAATTTGTTATACTACTTGCTACATTACTTTTGCATTACTTAGCAATGATAAATATGCAGAGAAAGAAAAAGAACATGTTATAATATGTAAATGCTGTTAAAGAACGTTCTGTGTAGAGTTCATGATGTGTGTGAAGGATTTATAATGGGTTACATAATTTCACGAATATATATTTAGTGTTAAAAATGTCTTTATTTGAAATGTACATGTGTAAAGTGTAAGAGCTAGTTTTTCGTGAGAACACCCTTGTGGACCAATTGAGAAGGACAAGAACTGAACTTTGAATCACAATAATCCTTCAAAATGTTTTTCTTAAAGTCATGATGACTGAATGTGACAGCCTCATCTGTAATCTTACCTTCACTACTTTATGAAATGTTTATACATAACATGAATATTGCATGGATTTGCACTACCATGAGTTGACCAACATGGCTGCTTCTTTCAATCTGATGATTTTGATGTGTTTGAATTACATAGATTTTTTTATTTTTTATTTTTATTTTTTTTTTACAAAAGAATAGCCTGTACTACAAGCAAGTTGTTCAGGAGCAGTGTTTGCTTTGAAAGAGAAAACACACATCCCTTTAGGGTTGTGTCAGCAAGGGTATCCGGTGTAAAGATCTGCCAAATCAAACATCACATACGTCCCCTGAAGAAACCCCTTCTAAATGTGAGACTCTGTGAGTCTCTTTTTGCACATATCTTAAGGAATAGCGCATAACTGCCTGACACTTGTCCAAAAAGCTGTAAAGTTCAACAGGTTTCACAACATTGTAAAGAAATGCAATTTTTCTAGCTGCCCACAGAGGTCGACAAATGTGCAAAAACCCCCATTAAGATAATAAAAGCAGCTGTAACGATATACTTTTTATGTGCTCATTTTTAATCTAGCTTTTCAATTTAAAGGGTGTTAAAGAGAAATTACACATCAATTATATGTAATAAACATACAAACTTACCAGGCAAACACAACATAAATGAAAATAAGCACAATTATGAGGACAGAAAAGTAAAGAGAAGCCCTGACAAATGATGAGCTGTAGTAAGAATAGAAGACTATAAATGTTAGGGTTAATGTGTTGTAGGTTGTCATTTAAAAAGCTAGAATGCTTTTGTTTGCTCCCTATGTAACCCACGCATATGAGTATGTGCACGACCTTCATAATGAGAAAAATCTGCCTTGAGAAGAACAGACTCCACTCAATGAAGGAAGCCACCTGGCGGGACAAGGTAACAACAACATCCTGGTAGGGCTGCACTCACATCGTATAACCATGCTTGCACAACACACTTTGTAAACATATATAGTAATTTGTCTTAGTTAACACAGCAACAAGCTTTATGAATATTCATGTGTGTAAACAATAAAAGCAACCTGCAGGGGGAAGCAAGTTGAAGTGGGTTGGAGACAACTGCTTCCCTCGCGGTGAGTGTAAACCAGAGCTCTGTGTGACCTCGTTCCTGAGTGAGTTTCTGTTTATCCAGCAGTATCAGAGGTGAAACTCTGACATTAATTTGCAAGTGTTTGCTTGGCAATACACTGAATATGTTAGTTAGCAATGGTAAGGAAGGAACAAGAGAAAACTGAGTGTCTGGTGTTTTCTGACTTGGGCACTGTGTTTTCCTGTGCCCATCTATGAGGGTGTAGCCCTATTTTCTCACCTGCTTCTCCCACAAATTCAGTTCAATTCAATTTTATTTATACAGCGCCAAATCACAACAACAGTCACCTCAAGGAGCTTTATATTGTATAGTAGACCCTACAATAATACATACAGAGAAAAAACCAAACAATCATATGACCCCCTATGAGCAAGCACTTTGGCGACAGTGGGAAGGAAAAACTCTCTTTTAATAGGAAGAAACCTCCGACAGAACCAGGCTCAGGGAGGGGCGGCCATCTGCTGCAGCCTTTCTCAGTGGTCTTCTGCAGCCAGTGATCCATCAATGGCAATCAGCAAAATGACATTTAAGACAAGCTCAGCCCTTCACTCTGCCAGTTTGTCAGCTACCTCACGGTGGTACCCAGGCTTTCATGCTAGTTGTTGTTCATGTTTTTCTCCTCGTGCTTACTTTTGTCTCTTTGTGCCTCAGTTCTCTTGCCAAAGACTCAGATTCAACTCACCTGCAGTACAATCACCTAGATGCAGGTCGCTGCTGTCAAAACTCACCGTCAGCCTGCAAACTCACCGCGCTCACATGCCTATGTCCCTGCTCTCCGCTGGATCACTGGAAATATAAGGTCGGAACCTTTCCTTTACACACCCTGCAGCCAGATGCTCACCCAGCTACTTTTCACTAAAATCTTTAATTATTCTCTCAAACTGGGGACGGACGCTTTAAAGCCCACTTACATACTGGCCTATGTAAGAGATTCAATTTCAATTTCAATTTCAATTTCAATTTTATTTCTATAGCACATTTAAAAGTCACAGGTACAACAAAGTGCTTCACAGACGAGCCATATTTGCAGATTTACAACAAAAGAGAACAGTCAACAACAAAAAATACAGTTATAGAATGGTAATATTACAACAAGCACGAACCGGGAGGAAATTATACTAAGTGGTTTGAAAGGCGAGCTTAAACAAATGGGTTTTTAACCGTGATTTGAAAGATTGAGTAGTTTCCGACGCACGGACATCAACCGGCAAGCTGTTCCAAAGTTTTGGTGCAGCAAAAGCAAAGGCACGATCCCCTTTCGTCTTTAGTCGAGACATTGGTTGCATTAGGAGCCCCTGATTAGAGGATCTGAGTGCCCTTGTGGGGATATATAAATTAAGAAGGTCAATCAGATAGCTAGGTGCCAGGTTATTTAAAATTTATTGTGTAATGACATATCCCTTGATATTAATAACAAACTGTGTATGCAGCATATCATAATCATAAAACAAGCATGCTCTGTGATTAGTCCATGTAAACCAGGGGTCTCAAACGTGCGGAGTGGGGGCCACTTGTGGCCCACATCACCTTTAATTGGCCTGAAGAAGTATGATGCAATTTGGCACATGAAGTTAAAAAACTATTTTTGCTTTTTAAATAAAACTATAATTTTTTTTTTTTAGAAAAGCAAACAAAACACCACATTTTCAAAAGGTTTGGCAGGTGTTTTCTTGTTTGTTTGTTTGTTTGTTTGTTTGTTTGTTTGGGTTTTTTTTTGTATTACTTAAACATTAAGTGGTAATCCAATGAGTGCCAGCAGTGGCCCACAGCTCAAGTTCGAGACCCCTGATTTAAAAAGATTGTTGCCTCTAATTTGTACCTGTGGATGATTTCTCAGGAAAAGTTCAAGGTAGAGTTGTAAACTTTGTTTGTGTCATTTTCCAGGTGATATATTCATCTCTGTAATTATTCCTCCTGACTTTCTGGATATTTGGCTGCTAGTCTTTTCTTTTCATAATTTCTACCTTGTCATGCTGTCAAACTCAGTGCTGACATCATTGGATGATCATGCTGGCCTTCTCAGAGCCAATCAGCATCTGTTTTGTGTGCTATAAATCTTAGTGGTCTTCAGTTGTTCTGCCTTTCAGACTCCTTTGTTTACAATTTTAATGGACTCTATGTATAAGTTGAAATAAAAAGTGTAGTTTATTACATATAAAACATTCCCTACAATGCAATGACTGTCATTACAACAGCACAGCTTTCTGAAACTTGTGACTGGACTTTTTAGTTTATATGTTGTGCAAGAACATCATAATCTGGTGACACATCCGCTTTTTGCAGTGACATGTAGGTTCTCTCCTCCTGATGTAGGTTCACCTTTTTTCTTGAATTCCTTTGATGAGAAGAAACAGAACCTCATTATTGTCTAAAACTCTTGACTGCATTCAAAGAGTCAAACAAAAACATAAACATACATGTGGAGAAACATACCAGAGGAACCATATGTAGGTTATGCAGAAGGCATTCAAAGTGAGAGATACACCAGCAACAATCCAGGGAAGAACTGTACTGTAAGAACCACAGTGTTTCACACGAGCTGCTGTAAGACAGAAGAGAGCACATGCAAACACACATACACACCAAACACACACAGATAGATATAATAAAAATGTATATGATTATATATTGATAAATATAAATTATGTTTCCTGGAGCCACAGCTGAGAAGCTAAACATCTCCCTGCAGGTTGCCAACCTCTGCTCTAAATT
>NW_024584287.1:0-19256 GCF_018398535.1 Haplochromis burtoni
TGTTCAATCTCAACTCAGCATTTAGGTGGAACATTCACTCTGCAGCAGACCTCAGGCTCATTCAGGAAAACCCAAACATCAAGCACAAACTCTGCTGTCTTCAGAATCCCTGAAGTGAATTTCAATAATGAGGGATTGTATCAGTGCCAGTATCAGACAAGGGTTTCAGGGCGAGAATTCAGCTCCCCTCAAAGCAGTTCTGTCAGAATATCTGTTACATGTAAGAAAAAAGATTTGCCTATTATGATTTATCATTTATGTGGATGAATACTGAAATTCAATTTAGTGAGTTATTCCTCACCAAAAAGAAAATAAACTAATAATGTGTTATATTTCTTCAGTGATCCTCCCAAAGCCCAGTGTCTTCGTGATGCCTGTGGGGAAGGTGACTTGGGGACATCGCGTTAGCATCACTTGTTCAATCTCTACTCAGCATTTAGGTGGAACATACACTCTGCAGCAGACCTCAGGCTCATTCAGGAAAAGCCAAACATCGAGTACAAACTCTGCGTCCTTCAACATCACTGAAGTGAACTTCAGTAATGAGGGATCGTACCAGTGTCAGTATCAGACAAGAGTATCAAGTCAAGACTTCAGCTCTCCAAAAAGTGACCCTGTCGGATTGTCTGTTGCTGGTAAGAGAAACATATTTTCTTTAACTCAAAATGAAAGTTGAGATGTTAAGTAAGATATGTAATTCCATAAACCTTTTCTTTACTGTTACAGAAGAAATCTGATTAGCAACCTTAACGGTGACCCTAGCAAAGATGGCAAGTTAAAAATACAAAAACAACATCATCAGTAGATTATGCTGATGAGATAGAGCAAAATACTTGAGTTTCCAGACTCTGAGAAAGAACTTTAGTTAAATTGCTGGGGTTTTCTCAGTTGTATTATTGAGTGTCTACCTTACAATATAAAGCGCCTTGAGGCACAGTATAAATAAAGCCTAATTGAATGGATAGATAAAGCTGGGTATTATGTGCATAGCATTGACAATGTATGCTATGTCTTGTAATGATATCACGTAAGTGAAGCATGTATAATGCAAACAGAATTTGTCCTAGCAAGTGTAACCCCCCTCAGTCTCTATTTCCGGTGCTGTATGAGTAAAACTCTCTGGACTCGAGATGGGTAGGGCTCAGGCGTGGTTTATTCCCCTTTATGTGGGTCTCTGCAATAACATGGGACATGAATAACCATGGGTTTCCAGCAACAGGATTCCGCCCAAACACAGCAAAAGCTTCATTGCTACTAACGGATAAGCTAATGATCGTATAGTGGAACTCACAGTTTTCTTAAAATAAATAAAAAACAAATATTGATTGAAAAATAAAATGGCAACAAAACCAGGGCTCGCAAAATCGCTAGCCCGACGTCCCGGGGCTAGCGATTTTTCCAGTCGGGCTACCAAAATCTATCTCTGCCCTGCCCGTCGGGCTATTGTAGGAAGGAAATATATGTCAATGCTTTTGCATTCTTTCGGAAATGTAGCTGGGTAATTATGTCATTGGCATCGGTGAGCCACTGTCAATATGTGACATATTGAAATCGCGTTTGAATTTGCGCTTGTTTTTTTGCTTTCACTTTGCAATCGTGCGAACTGTGTATAGAGAGCGACAGCACTGATCTGTGAGTGATGATAATTTGTCGCACCAATTCCTCTGACATCGTCTTATTAATCGTTAGCTTACTATGCAAACATGACAAGTGAAATCTCCCGCAGCTTAAACATGTGAGAGGTTGATCGCGCAGAGAATCGCTGAGCTTATGTGAGTGTTTGTTGTGCGTGTGTGTGTTTGTGTTGTGTTTGTGGGTGTGTGTGTGTGTGTGTGTGTGTGTGTGTAAAAGCAGCAGGATATATATTTCAGTTCTGCTGAGCCAAATAAGACAGGTCAGGGTGAAGAAGTGACAGCCAAAGAAAAGCTTACCACAAAACGGAAAAGTTATGACAAATCAGACTATAAGGCAAAAAGAAAGTGCAGCTTTATGGTTTCATGGACAAAAGAATTTCTGTGACTGCAATTTGATGAGCTAAATAACCAGGGCTGCACATAAGTGGTCCACAGGTGCGCATTCGCTGTCAAAAAAACAAAAACAAAAAACGCGCACAAGATATGAAGTTGCAGCGCGTGTTTGCATACATAAGATTTTCTGGAGGAGGACAGACATTTGTTTAGAACTCTTAAAGATGTCGAAGAAGCAAGCTCCTTTAAGCAATTACTTTGGTGTTCCTCCACCTCCAAACAAATGTCAGAAGGAGTCCGAAGCACGTATTCTCGGAAAAGTGGTTGCAGGAGGTGAGCTGGCTTCAAACAAATGATGAACGCACAGAGATGTGGTGCGGAATGTGCCGTGAAAATCCCACACAGACTTTCAAAGTAAAACAGGAAACACATAACAGTCACGCCAAAACAAAACGCCTAAAACAATACACTGCCACCTCTCTTCTCCCGTCACAGAAACAAAGCCTTTCGTGATAAATGGTTCAAAACGTGGCTCTATTACCACATCCGCATGGTGCAAATCACGGGTGAGAGTGGAATGCGATTTAGGCAAAGGGACAACTTTGATGAGACCTACGCCCGCTGGATTTTTAGAGCCTTTGCGCTGCTCTTTCCTCCGGAGCGCAGGACAGACAGCGATCAGATGTCCGGGTTCGCGACAATAAAAACAGTCGCGATTAACACCATCCTCCCGTCTATCTTTCAGTCCTATCTTTGGTGACTTTATTTTTGACTTTGTTTTGGGCACAAAAAGCACAAAAACAGTGCTTTTTATATGGACGCAAAAGCGCGTTGCAACTTCTTATCTGGTGCGCGTCTTTTATTTTGACAGCGAATGCGCACATGCGGACCACTTATGTGCACCCGTGTAAATAACATAATGTTCTGCCAGGTGTGTTGTTGGTTTTCTCTCGATTTCTGAGTCGACAAGCGCCTTTGTTACTGGGACCAGTCATTTTAAGAAAGGCCCCCATTAGAACCCATGAGAAATGCAAGAAATGCATTATTGCTCAGTCTGCAATATCTTTCCCAGAACAAACACCAATCGCAAATAACATACTAAAAATAAACCTGAAAATCTGTTTAAAACAGCTACTATGTTGCAAAGAGTGAACTACCACTGGCAAAATTTAGCAGTCTTTGCAAACTTCAAAAAGCAAATGGCCTCGATCTTGGTTCCACTTGCCTCTTACCCGTGACTTCAGCGGAAATTTCAAATTCAGGATCTGACACAGACTGATTCATGTCCTACACAGTTCTTACAAGTTCATAGAAATTTCTGTTCGATTAGAACCAAGTATTTGAGTTGATGATTGTAATTTTTATACAATGTTGTAATTTGTTTTTCAACAATTTTTTGATTAATGTTTTGTTTCCTTTACAATATTATGCTTTAATGTATAATATTGTAAAGGAAACAAAACAGGAAACAAAACATCAATCAAAAAATTGCTCTCTTTTTTTATTCGGGCTACTTACATTTATTTTGGGCTACCAAAAACTGAAGGGTCCCTGCCCGAAGGGCTACCAGGGATTTTGAAATTTTGAGAGCCCTGAAAACTTATCACAGAAAATAAAATAGAAACATTACTGCATTGTGGTTTAGGTAACAAAAGAGAAATTAATTCACTTAAATGCACATTCATGTAAATATAAATAAACTTCCAGACCAAAGCCAAAATTTCCTTTCATGTACAATAGTAAATGGAACAATGCTGCCATCTACTGGGCAAAACTTAATAAGCAGTATTTCTTAAACAGAATTAGCCTGCAGCTCAACCAAATACATGTTTCAAATACACATACCTGCAATAACATGGGACATGAATAACCATGGGTTTCCAGCAACAGGATTCCGCCCAAACTATCAAGAGAAGTTTCAAAATTATTAGACACGACAGTCTCCTCTAGCTGTTAGCCGCTAGCTCAGCGTGTCCATTTTTCCTACCGTCTAACCCATTAATTGCAAAACAAGGTCATAAAACTGAAATCTACTCAGATGCTACTGTATGGGCAGTTCATGCTGTTAATGCACTGTCATGTTAACTTCAATGAGGATTTTCAAATATGTTTCAAACTCATGTTCAGTCAGGGCGGACTGAGGAAGAACTTACCACAGCAAAAGCTTCATTGCTACTAACGGATAAGCTTAGAGAAAGCCCGTTTACCAGTAGCAGACTTCCGCTGCGGATTTTCAAAATAAAAGTTTCAAAATAAACCCATGGTTGCGATTCCAAGTTTAACAGGAATTTAACAACAACAAAACCATATCCATTCTTTTACATCGTTACACAAGGAACCATCTGGAACTCCATAATTAAACTTAGTGTTTGAGGAAGACTGTCCATTTACATGAACAAACTGGAATCTATTAATCAGATATAATGCAAACTACTGCATTGCAGTACCTTTATTTCGTATAGCATGCTCTAAGCATTGTATTGGAGATTATATATCGGAATTTCAGGAGCAGGATGTTACCTCAAAACCAGAGGTGGGTAGTAACGAGCTACATTTACTCCGTTACATTTACTTGAGTAAGTTTTGTTCTGAAAAAAACATTGTGTGTATTTTTTATCATAACTCTGGTTTTACGTGGCCCATCGACACAATTCCAAAAACTGGTATGTAGTTTGAAGTCCGCACTTTCGACCCAAGTTGAAATGGAGATTCTGACTCGCTGCATCTTGTAGCTGTGTCGTCTTAAATCGGTCGTATGATTTTGACGCGCCGGCACGTCCGGCGACCCCAGAGGGTTAAAGTCAGTTACAGCACTTTCAGAAAGACGTCTACTGTGATGACGTCTAATCATCACAGTTTCTATGCTATATGTTAGAACAAGATCTAAAGTGTTACTAAAGCGGTGAGTGGGTTCTTTTAGATTTTGAGCAAAGCCTAATAAAAGAATAAATGCCATGTTGAGGCTGTCATTTTTAGCCTGTACATGGATGTTAAAATCAGCCACAATCCTTTTTTTATCTGAATTGAGCAATAAATCAGATAAAACGTCTGACGTCTGTGTAAGGTCCAGGTGGACGATAGATGATAACAAATAAGACTGGTTTTTGAGTTTTCCAATTAGGGTGGACAAGGCTAAGCATCACGCTTTCAAATGAATTCAAATACTCTCTGGGTCTTTGGTTGATTGATAAGCTGGTGTGGAAAATTGCTGCCATACCACCCCTCAGCCTGTGCTTCGAGGATTCTGAAGGAGGCATTGATTCATTTAAGCTAACGCAATCAATCTGCTGCAACCAGGTTTCTGTAAGCAGTCTAAAGTGATTTGTTGATCAATTATTCATTCCTTTACTAACAAGAACTTGGAAGAGAGAGACCTAATTTTTAATAATCTGCATTTCACTGTTCTACTCTTTGGTGTGAAAGTGGATATTGCATTATTCTTTCTTTGTGATTTTTCATGTTTAAGTGATTTTTTTTCTGATTTTTAATTTGTTTTAAGACACAGTCTCTAAGGGGATGGCCGCCGGGATGATTTTAGGGAGACAACAGGAGGAGAGAAGTTGCAGAGGCATATTTGACTGCAACTCTGCTTCTCTGGATAGTCACATTTTGTGGGGTTTGGCCAAACAAATCGGCCAAATTTCCATGAGATGAGAGAGCTGCTCCATTCGAAGTGGGATGGATGTCATCTCTCCTGACAAAACAGGGTTAGAGTTAAAAATCCACCAGTACGTTTGCATAAAAAATATGGTAGTGCTATACTAATACGATAATAAAAGCATTTTTAAAAAGCTCTATTTTCTGTTGTCTATAATGTAGAGGGTAACTTTACCTCCACAACTAAACAGGAAAATCAGTAGAGTGAAGGGTTAAAGCAGGATTCAGCAGTGCGAATGGTGGCGAAACCCTAAGATCAGTTGTAGTGGCTCAGCGTGAGGAAAAGAATCATAACTCATAATAACTGAATAATAATTAACGTGAGGTCCAGTAGATTTTCTTAATGTGGAGGCGGCTCTTTGTGGATTTGCACAACTGCATTCAACAAGATATGAGCAGATCTTTCACATCTACCTTACAATATAAAGCGCCTTGTTGTTATGATTTGGTGCTGTATAAATAAATTGAAAATGAAAATTGAAATTGAACACAATCTCTTCCCTAAACTAACCGTATACTGTATATTGTTTTTATACTAGGCTGTATACAATTGGTGCAAAGGTAGAATTTAGTGAATTGATCTATGCATCATCAGCTTTAATGCAGATTAATTTCCTTTACTTCATGTAACCTAACACTAACCATGAGCACCACAGCCACTGTGCACAAGCCCAAGACAGTACAACAAGCTGACCCGTTTATCCTGGACAAAACTACCCAATATTTTTATGCAACATTGAAATAACACAAAGTTAGTAGAGCTTAATTTGTTTTGCAGGATGTTTCACAATAAAAATTTTTTTTATCAAAACACATCATGTACAAATCCCATATGTAATTCGACTTATGATATTAAATGTAATCTTAAATTTGCAGTTAATTTAGTGTCACAGTCCTTACCTTTTGTGTGTCTGTTGATCTTGAGCTGATAGAAATGTTGCATTTGGAATTACCTGCCAATTAAAAAACATTACTCCCAAAGTGCTTGCTCCTCTTCTTCAGGACTAGCTGTTGAAGTACCGTGACTTAACTTGTGTAATTTACCGGCACCTGCACTCATTCCAGCCCACTTTAACCCCCAAGTATAAACACTATAAAAGACACTATTGAATATAATGTGTGTTTTGAAAATGTAAGGATGAAAAGTAAAAAGTTGCCAGAAAATTAAATACTCAAGCAGAATTCCACGGTAGACTTTTGAGAGCAGTGCTTAAAAGTGGACTTTTTATGTTTTTATAGCTCCACCTACAATAACCCCTGTTCCCTGCTGGAAAATCTCACCTTGCAAAGTCTGTACATTTTGTTACAGCACTCTAATCCAACAGCATATTGATTACAAATGGCAGTGGAACTTTTCAATTAGTTTTTCCTACAGAATATAACCCAGAAATATCAGCTTCACTTCAGCTTGTTTAATAGTTTCAATGCATCTTCAGAATCCTTAATCGACCCTAAATTGTGTTTACTCTGTCTCACTTTTACCCAGTGACACTGCAGCAGCCCAGCATCTGCCTGACATCTCCTAACACTGGGCTGGTCTGGGGTCCTGAAGGTGTAGAGGTCATCAGAGGTGATGACTTTGTCTTCACCTGCTCCGTTTCCTCCCACTTTCCTGGAGGGGTTTTCTCCCTCATCTTCTCGGGCTCCAACATCACAGAGACCAAGCCAGCCGTCAATAACTCAGCCTCCTTTACTTTTCCTGAAGCTGACTATGAACACCAGGGCAACTACAGCTGTGTGTATGAGGTCGTAGTTGTCTCGAGGAAATTCACCTCAACCTTCACAGCAATGAGTGTCACCATTAAGAAGGCTGGATTGAAGCTGTACTTAAGTAAGACCTATAATTGATTTGAAAATTACCCTGAAAAACAAATATATTCTCTGGGTGTCCGTTGAGCTCAGGGCATCCTCAGAAAACCATTATTATTAATGACACCGGTGGCTGTTCGGTGAAATGCCACCTAACATGCATTTTTATGAGAACTCCCAAAACAGGGATGAGACATACACAAGGCATTCCTCACTATTATATTGCTTGGTGACATGTACTTGATGTTATAAGAACCGGTGGGATTGACTGTATTGGTTAGTAACAGTTAAACATAGGGTAATAAAAAGAAAAGTTAACTTGGATGTTACGAACCAGCTAATGCTATATACATGCTGCATATCTCAGTAAAATGGAGGTAGCTAAGCTAACCTTTTGGTGATGATAAAGTTAGCGAAAATGTGATTAGCTGGCCAACTCATCAGCACCACAAAAATCTGCTTAGTTGTTACTCCATCTGCTAAAATGAATTGAAAATGGCCAGTTAAGTTACCAGACCAATCTTTGTTGGACCGTCTTTCTTCTGGCTAGTACTGACTTATCTGTTCATGGCCTTGGTTTACTTACCTTAATGTTGTTATTTACTTTTTTTTGGTCATTAGCGAAAAAAACCTGTCTCAGTCAATAATTGTGTTTTTTGCTTTTTTTTGCTTTGTCATTTGTTTTGTGCTAACAGCCAGTTGTTTGTGTTCTGTGTACTATGGTTACTCATTGTTGACCCTGAAACTACAAGAGAGTCACTTAGGCAAGGCAAATGGGAGGAAGTGTTTTAAATCATATCCTGTGGCCTGACCAATCCTTCACATAGAATTCAGTGTAGAGACTGTGAGAGGCAACTGCTGTCGGGGAAGACAAGAGAAGTTAGGATACACTAACTTACAGTGGCAATATAAAACATTTAATATCTGAGAAAAACATTTCTACTGTATGTTAAATAACACAAATTTCATGTTTTTCTCATGTTTTTCTGTTGTAGTGAGTATGATCACGATCGTCTCAGTCTCAGCACCCCTATTGCTGCTTCTGCTGGTCCTGACTGTGGTCTTTCTGGTCTGCAGGAGAAGGAAACAAGCTGAGAAGTCTGAAGACCTTGTCCATTTTCAAAGTGTGTGCGCACAGAGTTACAGTACATTACAATAACAGATGAATTGAGAATGTATTTCAATTTGCTGACGTATGATATTCTAATGTTTGTGTTGCAGTTATTTCAAACAATTACACCATTGATGGTGAGGAAGAGCTGCATTATATCAGTTTTAAGCAGAACGACACAACGAAGAAGGTGGATCAAGGACAGTGTATGGAGAGAGTTGTGTGTGAAGAGGATCATGATCATGAGTGAAAAAGAAAATGAAAGGGCAGCCAACTTTTTATTTTCAGTTGGAGTAGAAGTGAAACCTGACCTGTTCAAAAACAGAATAAATACCACAGCACGATAATACTTTTAATAATTCAGTCATTATCAGCCCAAATGTGCTCTCTGTGTTGCTTAGAAAAAGATTTCTTAGTTTATAAATAATTATGAAACACTCAGCAAATACTGAGACTTAAAGTCTCAGTATTTGCATTATTAATCATTATCGCAGGTCAAGGTCATAGGCCACTGTTCTATCATAGGACTCAGTGTTTAAATGTAATGATATTTGATTATTCTTTCTAAATGAAAGTGCTAATGAGACATGTGTACCAAATATTGATAGAATGATCAAAAATACAAATTCTGAATTTTAGACAAAAAGTGAACAACTATAAAAATAAACTTACAAATAATCAAAGTTTTAGTAACTACAGTTTAGGTGTTTGATTTGTCAGAGAGATCTGTGTGCCTCATGGTCTGATAAATCATCAGTAGGATATAGATTTGTGTTGGTTGCTTCCAGCTGTTTGAATTTAACACCAGGTTCAGACAGTCGACATATGTGTACATTTGTGAGCTGTGTACATTTTGGTATGTAACACAGTAACGCTAAATTTATTAATTATTCAGTTATTCCAGTCAAAACACAGAGGATAGTTCCAGCAAATCACACTTTACTTTTATATAACTAAGTGAGGTGAGTGGTCACACACAGTTACATTACTTACACTCGGTAGCTATCCTCAGGTTGAAGAGTCCTGAGCTCCACGTAGCTAACATCTATTTTATACTGTATTCTAATAACAAGTGATGTGTAAGTTGATGCACTTATTATAGCAAATAATAATCATTTTCATCATCATCATCATCATCAACATCATCATCATCATCATCATCATCATCATCATTGTTGTTGCTAAATTTAAATGTAGCCTCATCATTTGTGGTTTTAATCATTGTGTCATTACTGTGCACATGGATGTTGTTCAGCTTTACTCCAAATTCAAATAAAGGCTGCTGCCAAAATATCGAAATGCTTAAATCTTATTACACACATTAAGAATTTCAACTATTTAGGAAATTATTAATAAACTAATGAAACAATTGTGTTTAGATTTCTTTTTGGCTGATAGCTTTTTTAAAGACGGGGTGGGGGGTATTATTTTCATGTTGGACTTTTTTTGCTCTAAATAAGTGTATCGTATCAGCAGACCTGCGACCATATGTTCTGGACACTCGGGTAAAGAGAGGGGCTGAGCTGTCAACTGATCACCACCTGGTGGTGAGTTGGATCAGGTGGCAGGGGAGGACGCTGGACAGACCTGGTACACCTAAACGCGTAGTGAGGATGTGCTGGGAACGTCTAGCAGAGGCCCCATCCGCGAGATCTTCAACGCACACCTCCGGCAGAGCTTCAACAGCATTCCGAGGGAGAATGGGGACATTGAGTCCGAATGGACCATGTTCAGCGTCTCCATTGCCGAAGCTGCTGCATTGAGCTGCGGCCGCAAGGTGGTTGGTGCCTGCCGTGGTGGTAATCCCCGAACCAAATGGTGGACACCAGAGGTGAAGGGAGCCACCAGGCTGAAGAAGGAGTCCTATCGGGCTTGGTTAGCCTGTGGGACTCCGGAGGCAGCCGACAGGTATCGACAGGCCAAGCGGAATGCGGCTCGGGCAGTGGCTGAAGCAAAAACTCGGGTGTGGGAGGAGTTCGGAGAGGCCATGGAAAAAGACTTTCGGACTGCCTCGAAGAGATTCTGGCAAACCGTCAGGCGTCTCAGGAGGGGAAAGCGGTGCTCTACCTGCACTGTGTATAGTGCTGGCGGAGCGCTGCTGACGTCGACTGAGAAAATTGTCAGGCGGTGGAGGAAGCAGAGTCTGGGGATGAGGGGAATGACCCGCCAATTTCCGGGGGCGAGGTCACTGAGGCAGTTAAACAACTCCTTGGTGGCAGAGCCCCTGGTGTTGATGAGGTCCGCCCCGAGTTCCTGAAGGCTCTGGACGTTGTAGGGCTGTCCTGGTTGACACGCCTCTGCAATGTTGCGTGGAGATCAGGGGCAGTACCCCTGTGGACTGGCAGACCGGGGTGGTGGTCCCCATCTTTAAGAAGGGGGACCGGAGGGTGTGTTCCAACTACAGGGGGATCACACTCCTCAGCCTCCCTGGGAAAGTCTATGCCAGGGTGCTGGAAAGGAGAGTTCGTCCGCTTAGTCGAACCTCGGATACAGGAGGAACAATGCGGTTTTCGTCCTGGTCGCGGAACACTGGACCAGCTCTTTATCCTCTCCAGGATACTTGAGGGTGCATGGGAGTTTGCCCAACCAGTCTACATGTGTTTTGTGGACTTGGAGAAGGCATTCGACCGTGTCCCTCGGGGTGTCCTGTGGGAGGTGTTGCGGGAGATATGGGGTGTCTGGCCCATTGCTACGGGCCATTCGATCCCTATACAACCGTTGCAAGAGCTTGGTTCGCATTGCCGGCAATAAGTCGGACTCGTTCCCGGTGGGTGATGGGCTCCGCCAGGGCTGCCCTTTGTCTCCGGTTCTGTTCATAATTTTTATGGACAGGATTTCTAGGCGCAGCCAAGTGGCGGAGGGCTTTCGCTTGTGGTCAGATCCTCGTTTTTAGATGATGTGGTTCTGTTGGCTTCATCGGGTGAGGGCCTCCAGCTCAGCACTGGAACGGTTCGCAGCCGAGTGTGAAGCAGCGGGAATGAGGATCAGCACCTCCAAATCTGAGGCCATGGTTCTCAGCCGGAAAAGGGTGGAGTGCCCACTCCGGGTCGGGGATGAGTTCCTGCCCCAAGTGGAGGAGTTCAAGTATCTCGGGGTCTTGTTCGCGAGTGATGGGAGAAGGGAGCCGGAGATCGACAGACGGATTGGGGCTGCAGCTGCAGTAATGCTGGACGCTGCACCGGTCCGTCGTGGTGAAGAGGGAGCTGAGTGTAAAAGCGAAGCTCTCAATTTACCGGTCGATCTACGTCCCTACCCTCACCTATGGCCACGAGCTGTGGGTAGTGACCGAAAGAACGAGATCGCGGATACAAGCGGCAGAAATGAGCTTCCTCCGAAGGGTGGCTGGCCTCTCCCTTAGAGATAGGGTGAGAAGTTCGGCCATCCGGGAGGGGCTCAGAGTAGAGCAGCTGCTGCTCCACATCGAAAGGAGCCAGCTGAGGTGGTTCGGGCATCTGACAAGGATGCCCCCTGGGCGCCTCCTGGGTGAGGTGTTCCAGGCATGTCCCACCGGGAGGAGGCCCCGGGGCAGACCCAGGACACGCTGGAGAGATTATATCTCTCGGCTGGCCTGGGAACGCCTTGGTATTCCCCCGGATAAGCTGGAGGAGGTGGCTGGGGAGAGGGAGGTCTGGGCCTCTTTGCTTAGGCTGCTGCCCCCGCGACCCGGCCCCGGATAAAGCGGATGAAGATGGATGGATGGATATTAGGGGTGAACGATAGTATCGATATTGAACCGTTCGATACAGTGCTTTCGAGTTCGGTACGCATATGTATCGAACAATACAACATTTGTAATTTATTTTATCAATTTTCCTTCTGACGATGCTGTCTGTGTTGAGCGCTCAGTGAATCTGTGTTCGACTACTCCGCCTAGGCTGCACTGTCGAGCGCAGATCCACTGAGCGCTCAACACAGACAGCATAGTCAGAAGGAAGAGCGCAGGGCAAGCTAGCGAGACAGAAGTTAAGCTCTCCTTGGACAGGCAAATTGACCCCCACCTCATTCAGATCTGGCGTTTGGAATTATTTTGGTTTTCATGTGACGTATGACCCTGAAGGTAAGCGAGTCATGGACTAAAGTAAAACAGTATGTTGGATGTGCCATGCAATGCTCAATTACATGGGTGGGAACTAGTGTGTTAGCGCAGTTAGCTCGTTAACGTGTTGGCCGTCTAGCCCCATGCACGGGGCGATCGGCGGTAGCTCGTTAACGGAGATTTGCCGTGTTGTGGCGTTAAGGTCATTTCAACGAGATTAACCTGAAAGCACTAGTGGGAACACAACGAATATGACTGCACATTTACGCCGACATCATCCTAGTGCAAAGACAAGTGGAAGCAGAAAAAAACAAGCATGCTACTAACTTTAGCCGAGTCATTTAGACAGCTGTTAGCACATGATTCTCCTTATGCTGCTGAGAATATAGCCCAGAAGAAGCGGATAGTATAGCTTTTATTTTGGAAAGAGACCATTTCTCTGTAATAAACTCTCTTTTCCAAAGATGAGTGATTCCTCAATCAGATACAGGGCTCGCAATATCGCTAGCCCGACGTCCGGCTAGCGATTTTTTCAGTCGGGCTACCAAAATCTATCTCTGCCCTGCCCGTCGGGCTATTGTAGGAAAAATATATGTCAATGCTTTTGCATTCTTTCGAAATGTAGCTGGGTAATTATGTCATTGGCATCGGTGAGCCACTGTCAATATGTGACATATTGAAAGTCGCGTTTGAATTTGCGCTTGTTTTTTTGCTTTCACTTTGCAATCGTGCGAACTGTGTATAGAGAGCGACAGCACTGATCTGTGAGTGATGATAATTTGTGCACCAATTCCTCTGACATCGTCTTATTAATCGTTAGCTTACTATGCAAACATGACAAGTGAAATCTCCCGCAGCTTAAACATGTGAGAGGTTGATCGCGCAGAGAATCGCTGAGCTTATGTGAGTGCGTGTGTAAAAGCAGCAGGATATATATTTTAGTTCTGCTGAGCCAAATAAGACAGGTCAGGGTGAAGAAGTGACAGCCAAAGAAAAGCTTACCACAAAACGGAGAAGTTATGACAAATCAGACTATAAGGCAAAAAGAAAGTGCAGCTTTATGGTTTCATGGACAAAAGTAATTTCTGTGGCTGCAATATGACGAGCTAAATAACCAGGGCTGCACATAAGTGGTCCGCAGGTGCGCATTCGCTGTCAAAATAAAAAACACGCACAAGGGTTAGGGTTAAATTTAAAAACTGTACTTTTGAGTTAAAATATATATTTATAATTTTAATAAATGACAAATTAAAAATGCATGAACATTTTTTTTGTATCGAAAAAATATCGAACCGTGACACCAAAGTATCGAACGAACCGAACCGTGAATTTTGTGTATCGTTGCACCCGAAGAATGTAGATGTTAGTAGATAGATATTACGAGATAGATGAAAGAGATAAATAGAGTAGGTAAAGTAATGTAAGATAAAAATAGTGAAAAGTAGATAGATGATATAGATGAGAACAGTCAATATAGTGTGATAATAGAGAGATGAGATGATGTAGATAGATAGATAGATAGATAGATAGATAGATGCAGATAGATAGATAGATAGATAGATAGATAGATAGATAGATAGATAGATAGATAGATATAGATAGATAATAACGATATACAAAATTCACGGTTCGGTTCGGTGACGTATGACCTTCAGGGTCATACGTCACATGAAAACCAAAATAATTCCAAACACCAGATCTGAATGAGGGTGGGGGAGGTTCAATTTGCCATGTTGCAAGGAGAGCTTAACTTCTGTCTCGCTAGCTTGCCCTGCGCTCTTCCTTCTGACTATGCTGTCTGTGTTGAGCGCTCAGTGGATCTGCGCTCGACAGTGCAGCCTAGGCGGAGTAGTCGAACGCAGATTCACTGAGCGCTCAACACAGACAGCATCGTCAGAAGGAAAGTTGATAAAATAAATTACAAATGTTGTATTGTTCGATACATATGCGTACCGAACCGAAAGCACTGTATCGAACGGTTCAATATCGATACGAATATCGTTGCACCCCTAATAGATAGATATAGACATATATATATATGATGTACAGTACAAACAGGGTGGATTACACATTCGAGTAGCACACAACAGGTCGTGTGTGCGTGCATATGTTTGTGTGTGTCTGTGTGTGGGGACGTGTCATGTTTTCATTTCTGAGAAAGGAGAAGTTAGCAGACATTAATATGTATATCTGGTCATATAGATACATAGGTTCAAACAGCTGTATGTACTGAGATGAGTCTGCTGTCAGAGGACATAAGAAGAGCGTTCCTTACTTTTACTATTGCTGTTTCTGTACTGTGACACATTTTAAATCTTGGCTGATACTCTTCAGATCATGCATTTCTTTGTAAATGTGGGGTAGCTCAGGAGGTAGAGTAGGTTATCCACTAATTGGAAGACTGGTGGCTGAATCCATGGCTGCTCCAGTCTGCATGCCAAAATGTCCTTGGGCAAAATGCTGAACTCCAAGTTGATGCATTCATCGAAACATGAATGTAAATAGCTGAATGAGACATGTTGCATAAGGCACTTTGAGTGCTCCAGTAGAGTTGAAAATCGCTATATAAGCACCAGGCCAAATGATTACTAAAGTGTCTGACAGCAACTCTTTCAAGAGTTTCTGAAATAAAAAACAAGGTTACGCTTAGGTCTGTAATTCATAAGACAGCTGGATCATGAAAGGGCTTTCAAAGTGAAGGTTTAATTATCACCATCTTAAAAACCAGTAGTGCATAGTCTTTAAATTGACCTAGAATAATCATATTTAACATTGAAGCATTAATTAGGGGTGAAACTTTTTGACCAGTCTTGTAGGACTGGGATCTGAAAGCCACATTGATGGTTTGGAGAAAGATATTCACTACTATGTGCACTGTAAACCCAAAGAAAATTAAGACAACCAATTTCCTTAATTTTTTTTAAGTTGATTAACTTAAACATTTATCAGAACTTCAGTATTTTGATTGCGTTTTACATTTGCCTTTTAACTAAAATAAAACTAAAATGTTTAATAATTAAATTAAAAAATTTCAGTAAAAGCACTTAAAGTTTTCATTCATGTCACACAAAATGTAAAAAATTGATTGCCTCAATCTAATTGAGTACAGCTAAATTTAAAAGCTTAAGTAAATTTCCTCAGTTCAAAAGAATTATATTGGCCTCCACCAATAACACTCTCTAAGTTGGGAACAGTCTACCAGCTTCCAGACTAGTCTACGCTGAATGAATACAGTGTTGTTCAGAGTCCTTTGGGATGATTGTTGTAGTAGGTGTAGTGCATAGATCACTCCAAACATTACCAAGAACTTCCTCAGCAACTCTTGGGAGACCTCCACAAAGTGACTCTGAAAGATGACAGCGCTGTCCCATCTCAGATCTGGCTCATCAGACTCATCCTGAATAATTGATGTGTGTAGGAGTTATGTTTGAAAGCTATGTATTCTTTTAGTTGCAACTCTGTATTTTTCCAGTTGTTTTGAGAACAGACTACTACCTGTGGATGGGTCAAAACTTAAACACGCTGGGCATGCTCTGTTTGAACCTCTTTGAAGGCTGGAACAGACAAACCTACAGTCCTGCAGGGCTGAGGAGGCTTTCTTTGTACATGAATTTATTAATGGATAGTCTCTGGCCCTGATCCCACCATAGAAGCCATTTGAGCCACTACTGGCAGAGACAAATGATCTCTGAATCCCAAATGTGGCAGAGAGTTTGCTTTTTAAAAGTGTGATCTTTTGCAGTAGATTTGATATAAAAAGGTCCGTTTGTCTTGTTCAAGAACACTTGTGGTATTTTGGTACAACAGACTTCAGGTTAGCATGATTAAAGCCTTCTATTACTGCAATGGTATAATGGATTGATTTAGCTTGGCCAGCTTGCAGTGGTACATAAACAGCTGTTATAATGAATAATGTAAACTCTGTAAAGTCTCTGTAATGTCTGCAATGTGACATTAGGTACTTGATTTAGGGGAAACTATGAGGATCATGGCCAGCGCCACTGTCACATTTGTACACTCGCTATTGACAGCTACAGGTACCTTGGTGTTCATCTGAACAACAGACTGGACTGGACTCATAACTCAGACGCCCTCTACAGGAAAGGGCAGAGCAGGCTGTACCTGCTGCGGAGACTCAGGTCGTTTGGAGTAGAGGGCCCACTCCTGAAGACCTTCTATGACTCTGTGGTGGCCTCAGCCATCTTCTATGGTGTGGTCTGCTGGGGTGGCAGCATCTCTGCCGGGGACAGGAAGAGACTGAACAGGCTGATCAGAAGGGCCAGCTCTGTTCTAGGATGCCCTCTGGACCCAGTGGAGGTGGTGAGTGACAGGAGAATGGCGGCTAAGCTGTCATCCCTGTTGGACAACATCTCCTGCCTCATGCAGGAGACTGTGACAACACTGAGCAGCTCCTTCAGTGGCTGCGGCACCCACGGTGTGGGACGGAGAGATTTCGCAGGTCTTTTCTCCCCACTGCTGTCAGACTCCACAACAAAGACTTTGCAGCTGATTTCAGGTCATACTGAATACAACATTAACCCTTTAAAGCCGGTCAGAGTTGGCACGCTCTGTTTTGCATAACTATTTTTAAATCCCTGTAGATCTGCAACCCTGTAAGCTAGCACAATAATTTTTTTTGCATATGAAACCGGAGGAGTTGTACTTACATCTTATGCCATCAGCTTGTCCTAGGTCACGGTTTCCTTCCACATATAGCTTTGCAAAAACTGCATAAAAAGCACTTGCAGCAACAAAAACATAATATTCCAGAAACACGCTTTGCCGATCCGATCAGCTGTTCGTAACACTTCCTATGTCCATCAGCGCGAACTATCGCATGTCCGCCATGACCTGCCCAAACCGGAAGTGACGTCATTTTGCGGAAATGTAGTTTTTTGCCTTCAGGGCCTTATGAGCCTATACTGGTGTTTTTAAAAGTTATGTTTGACTTTATGACTTTCTGTGTCGTTTCTGGGATGCTTAGGACTCATATTGCACTGCTGGAAATAGTTTATTTTGATGCATATGCTGGTTTTTTGCAAATTTGCATTATAATATTTATTTTCGTTTTTCCTGCAGTGTATAAAAATTGGTGTATTTCAAAAATAAAACTATAAGACACTCAAAATAAATTTCCTGTGGTGGGAAACTATTTTGTGCAACTTTTTTGTATTTACAGTTTTGAGGGATAAGCCTCTTAAATTTCTCTAACTAGAAATATATGTTAAAAAGACAAAAACTATTTTAAATTTTTTTGTAGTTTATTGCACGTTTTTGAAATTTATGTAATTACTATGCACTTAATGCATACATATTATTAAAATTTGGACTATAATGGTCGTATTGATGTATAGCAACTTGGAATGCTCCCAAAAATGTCACTACAGCATGTAAAAATATAATATAAGCTCTGGCGGACTTGGTTCTATGGTAGGTCTTAAAGGGTTAAGTCCATTTTATAAACTTGGGTCATTTTAAGTTACAGAAGTGAGGAGTGTGTGCAGTGTCACAGTTACATTCTCGCCTTGCATCATCACATTGGTCTTTACTTTAGCATTAATATGAACACTTGATCACAATAAGATAAAACTTTCAGTAATATTTCATAATTTAAATCAGATCTTTAAAGCAATACTGAATGAGTCATTAATAAAGACATTAAAAAATACCTTGAAAGTGGTAAATTTAACAACTGATCATCACCACCAATCCATATTAGTGGCAGTTATTCGAAATTAAATGTACAGTACAGTATTCTTATAATGGTTTGTTTGTGCAACAATAACTTACTGCTATATCAAAAGCATATCGAGCATCTGTGATAGCCTGCTTGAAGGCCAAACTTCCAGTGCACCCACTGCCTACGTGGAAGCTGACCCCAATCACCTCCAAGTTCAGCCGTCTGGCACATTCCAGCAGTTTACTAACTGAGGACAGTCTGGCTCCAAACTTTGCATTGAGTCTTAGGAGAGATTTGGAGTCATCCACTGCAATTCGCATTACTAGCCTACAAAATGCGTCCAAACATTAATAGTCAATACTCTCAAAAGACACTGCATAAAATGCTGAAACATATTAGCAGTTGCTTACTTACTTGGCTTGAGGATGGGTAAGAGAGATTTTTAAGAGTTCCTCCTCATTATCAAAAGTCATTACGTTCACTCTGTGAGTGCGGGCATATCTGATGTGGGACCGTGGTTTGGTAGGATGGGCATAAATGATCTTATCTGGGGTAACTCCAAGGGACAGGGCCAGCTCGATCTCAGCCTGCGTCAGACAAAGAGGTGTTTCACATGAACAAACTCACAAGAACATAAACAGAATCCCCAAATCATCTTTGAAACACCGGTACCTTGCTGGTGTAACCGGTTTCTGCTTCATCCCGCTGCAACAGTTCGGCCCAAACAGACTCCTCGACTCTGCGTTGTGTAGAGTTTTTAAAAAGACAAGGAGTCTCTGATCGATCATTGCCACTTTATTTCCTGAATGGAAACAACGGTGTATTATCAGTGCACAGGCTCGCCATACACCACTCCGCACAGCACACTACGGTAGAACATCTCATTAGCATTCCGCTTTAACATACAGTTTCACACATTAATAAACAAATGAAAAGTACATAAAACTGGTGTTGGACATGTTTCCACTAAGCACTTATTACACTTGGTGCTCGTCA
>NW_024584288.1:0-7973 GCF_018398535.1 Haplochromis burtoni
AAAGGAGATATTTTCAGACCACTACTGTCGCAGCAAACTTGCGAGACAGAGAGCGTTTTTTGCACTGCTATGGCCGTGCCGCTATGAAAACAAGGCACGGCGCATGCGAGTTTGTGCACAGCTACCAGTAGAGTTCTACTACCTTCGGTGCGCGAGACGTGATATGGGGAGTGGACCATCATTTTATGACACAACTTAACTACGACCCTTCTACCAACATATATGCATTCTTGGCGAAGATGAATTGCATCACTTGCACCCGCAGAAACGGAATATTGTATTTTATTGGCCCAGCCCTACTTTGAACTAATTTCCTCCCTCTTAACACCAATGATAGGAAAATATATTTTTAAAGTTTTAATCTACATATTTTAGATTTAATGGGTTTACTGGTTGTCCTTTACTGCGCATCCTAATTTAAGTGAAATCTATATTCATTTATTAATAAGAATTGGGAGATTTCACAATCTCATAGTTTTGAAAATGTCACACATTTTGAGGATCTCTTATGTGATCCACACTGGCTTGTTGTCAAGTTGTAAGGGCGAGGGTTGCTCGTGGATGGACAAAAATCTGAGAAGTCAGAAAGGGTACAAACATGAACCCAGTAATTAGAGTAGTACAAATACGAGGTACTTTTACAATGTGGGAACAGTGGTGATTTGCATACATCTGACTTAAGTATATGATTTTCACCAAGTTCATCCTTCGCTCATCATCCTTTCGACTACCACAGTATTTGTTAACTCCACAAACTGTGTTTCCGAGTCTTGTATTTGAGGGACACTAATATATTGGCCGAGAGGAGGGAGAGTCAAAGAAGCTTAGATTGGGGTTCTTAAAGCAATGTGCGCTACAGGAGGTAACCATATTTTAGGCCTTGTGTTGAACATGCGTACTGCAAGCGTAGCCTCCTCCCACACTGCTGAGTCATAGCTAAGACTTAGACGACGAGTTTTTCTTTACACTGTGCGTAGACAGGCGAGAAGTCCATGCACTCAGTTCAGTAATAACGTTCTCCGTGCATCCCAAGGAGCCCACTATCTTCTCCATAATTCTATCTTCATATCATGTATAGTAACGCTACTAATCACGTACTATGCCAACGAATTGATGAATGCTAAGAGGAGAAGAGTAAAAGTCGGTAATAGATATAACCAGACTCATCTGAGAGCACAAGTGGTAACAGAAGAAGTGCAGGAGGAAGCAAATAAAGAGGCCAACATGCTTACTAGTAAGACGTTATCCTTTTCCAGGTGCATTGTCGTGATATGCAACTTAAGTGCTAACGTCTATGAGCTAGAGAATATCCTCTCTCATATAGTACAGAACAGTGTGAGGAAGTGAAGAAGGTACAAATACAACGAGTGAATATAAATAAGTAAATAGTCTAAAGGAGAGAACAAAGAATGAAACAAAGAATAAACAACCCACGAAATAAGGATGAGGACATCTGGGAGCAATCAACAACTGAGAAGTACTGATAGATAAGATGTAACTACATTATGAAGAGTTCAAAAGCCAGTTAAAAGTAGAGGTTGTATAGACAGGAAGTAAGCATAATAACTTTATTGTTGACTATCTCTAAGCATTAATCCAATTTCTAACTACATCATCAGGGATACAATCATTATCTAATAGATCTCATTTAATAATAAAATTCTAACCTATCTCATTTTAAACAACATATTCACCACCAGGTGTATATCCATAATATGCTATTGTTGGTGATCAAAAGTAAAAATTATATTTTGTATATATACATATATCAACACACTATATAGAGTAATCATATAAACAAAAATAACTATCGACCCATCCTAGTCACACGGCCATACATACGTATAAAACAAAATACTGGCAGCGAGATTATTAAATGTACATGTGCATTTTTTTCAAACCCTTTTCTGACCGAGTTACCAAACGCTACACAAAAGAATTTTAATTATATTTATTATATTCCTACCAAGTCGCAAACATACAGTTAGCGCCCACGTATAGGCAATATGCTGCCGACAACCCTATCCTAATAGATAATTTAATTAAGACCCAAGGAACAACCTCATTTTCAACTAATGTTCCTGAATCACCTCGTAATATCCCTGCTACCTAATTATCGCTGCAAAAGACGCAATGCTGCTGCGTGTTGACCTATATACCCACTTATTATTCCTTTAAATACTTTCTCCTTGATCTCATACAACTTTCTCTTCAAACTTCACTTATGGGTACATATGTGGCCTTGCTTTCATAATTATCTTTACTCTATATGTCTGTAATTACTCAGTATCATGACTTCAACTATCCTAACACAAACATCGCAATTTGTGAACCATAGAGAGCGTTGTTTATAGAATATGGCTTAAGTCTATTTCATGCCGAGGAAACCCACGGTGTATTATCGGCCAAAGAGATGATTTGTTCAATACGTTGTGCTGATTTACATTGTACTCACGTGCCTCACAGCAATTTAGATGGCACTTATAGTGCCTGGGTTAGCTTTTTCATTTGATGTATAGAAACATCAATTTCTCTCAGTGTGAAATAATTTCTCGTAAAGTGAATAACAAAGAGTTATATCTTCATTGTGTCTAGCTTTCCAATATCATAGTATTAATACTCATAAATGTTAGTATGCGGAGTTAGAGGGATGGATCACATTATTGAAACTCAAAGTAACATGTAGAGATTTATAGAATTGATATTTGCGAGAGATTTATTATTTATTAGACAATAATGTGAGATTTGTCAGCCGACTAGAGTGATTTCTCGCGTAGTTCCTTAGTGTAGAGGCGCGATGTTCAATCATCTTTAACACTGGCCCTTTGGATACAGATGTGAATTTTAGAATTTTTGATTTTAAGAATAGTGGATTTGTATGATCTCTGTAACCAGTTTTATGGATTATCCTTAAGGCCCTTTTTTGTAATATAAAGATTGATGATAGCGAACATTTGTAAGTATTGCCCCAAACCTCTGCACAGTAATTCAAATACGGTGCAATCAGGGAACAATAGAGAATGTGGAGTGCTTTGTGGTCCAGAATGTGTTTTACTTTACTCAAGATTGAGACACTTCTTGAAATTTTGTTATGTATATGATTTATATGAGACTTCCAGTTTAATTTATCATCTATAATCACACCAAGAAACTTATGTTCAAGTACTCTTTCAATTTCCACACCATCTACATGAATCTGCACTTGTGCATTTCTAAGGGAATTCCCAAATAAGATAATTTTAGTTTTACTTAGATTTAGCGATAGTTTGTTCCTGTTAAACCATTTTTTAATTTTGCACATTTCTGAAGTAATTGTATCCAGCAGCTCCTTTAGATTCCCTCCAGAACAAAAAATATTTGTGTCATCTGCAAATAATACCAATTTTAATATATCAGATGCCTTACAAATATCATTTATATAAATAATAAATAATTTTGGACCCAGTACAGAGCCCTGTGGAACACCACAAGCAATGTCCAAGCATGATGAGGAATGGACACCCAGCTTCACAAATTGTTTCCTGTCACTTAAATAATTTTTCACCCATTGCAGTACAACCCCCCTGATCCCGTACCGTTCCAATTTATTAATTAATATGTCATGATTGATTGTGTCGAATGCTTTCTTGAGATCCAGAAATACTCCAGCTGCATACTGTTTCTGATCTATAGCATTCGTAATCTCCTCAATTGATTCGATTAATGCCAGAGATGTTGATCTTTTTGATCTGAATCCATATTGACTGTCAGAGAGTAATTTATATTTATCTAAGAATTTGTCTAATCGTTTATTAAACAGGTTTTCTAGGATTTTGGAGAATTGTGGTAGTAAAGAAACAGGCCTGTAATTTGTGAAGTGGCGTCTATCCCCGGTTGATGTAACTAAATCAGCAGAGTTATGCTTAAACTAAAGTATAAGCAGTATGCTTTTAGGTTTGTTGTTTTTTAATAATTCTGACATTTTGGATTTATTTGATGGCCTTTTATCATTGAAATATTCATCACAGAGCATATGTGTGCATTAATCATTTCTTAATTGTTATTTTGTCTTCTCAGACAGTTGATGCAGGGCATTATTTATTATGGGTGCATCACTATTTTGTAATGTTATTGACTCTTTTTGGAGTCATTTATTATTTCAGCTCCAGCCAGTAAACAGCACTGTCCAGTGCAGTATCACCAAAAATCCCTGTCTTTATCTGTACAGGATATGATAATAAAGAACATGACCTTCAAGGTCGAACAAACCCTGACTGTTGTTGGAGTCATCAAATCTGATCCCAAAAGGTAAATACTGATTAAGGATAAGATGTATTAGGATTTTTAAATTAGTGAGTGAGTCATAGTAAAGTTGAAAAATAAAATAAATTTATAATAAAAAGCTTTTGGAGACTTTTTTGGAGTAACAAGAGTAATTGTACTTTCAATCAAAGTTCCACAAATATACATCTTATTATACAGAGAAAAGTTGCACAAAAATGATAACTAAATCTCCAGGTAAGAGGAAAAATTAGAAAATTAGATTTTGTAAAGTATCTCTTTAACCTCCTAGGATCTTTTGTCCACATACGTGGACATCACATTTTGGGTGATTAAATTAAATTTTGCTCTACAAGGGCCCGATATCCACTTACGAGGACATTATACTGTGCCACTGTTCTATTGAATTTAAAGAAAATGTCCTCTCATGTGGGCCTAATTTTTCTCAGAAACAAAACTTAGGTAAAAAAAAAAAAAAAGAAAAATCAGGAAATTTTTTTTCATTCATCAGGTCCCAATCAGCCCAAATAGAAAAGAGAAATTAAAAATGCATGCCATGAAAGAGTTTGGGTCTTAGGAGGTTAAGGTAACTGAAGTTTGAAAGGTACTGATATAAAATGTGCAAATATGAGAATTTTTATTTGGGGGTGAACTTTCCCTGAAAGGTAGGTAATCACACTCTGTCACCATTTTATTAAGATTTACTATCTTGGGGCAATTATTGTAGCAAAATTATTTGCAAATCTGTGCCGATAATTTTGTATCTCTATGTCAGTCCATTTTAGTCCCATATTTTCTGATCCTAAATACTGTATAATGTAATGTAATAGCTTTCTCTCATTGCAGGTTTGTTGTGGATATTGGTGAGAGCGAGGACAGAATTGCATTTCATTTCAACCCTTGTTTTGATGACAACAGACACATAAATATAATTGTCTGCAACTCTTTTGAGGGAGGCAATTGGCATCAGGAGCAATATGAGAAAAGCTTTCCTTTCAGCCCGGGAAAGGAATTCAAGGTGTGAGAGTGTGTTTGTCCGTATCGTAGCCTTGTTCTTTCATGCAATCTCTGTTGGAAAATGTGTGTCACGGTATCTTTGATTACATTAAAAACGTCATTATTTGACCTTTTTCTGAGCTATATTACAGTGTTCACATCCTTTGTCTCTCTGTTTCTCTCACTCAAAATGCCTTTTTAGATCTCCATTCAGTTCACTTGCTCAGAGTTTGTGGTGACTTTATCAAATGGCTCAACGTTCTGTTTCCCCAATCGCATGGGTGCAGAGAAATACTCTGTCATGGGCTTTCATGGGGATGCTGTCATCAGAAGCATTGAGATCAAGTAAAATGACATCCACCCTTGAATTGCTGAATTGAAATTCTTGTTTTATTTTTCTGTTTGTCTGGCAGCAGATTTTTAGCTCTGCACACAGATGACTGAACATCCTGTTATGGAACTGTGCAGTTTTAAAGTAGTCCAAGGGATTTTTTGGTTTGGATTTGTAGTTTTTTGCTTGCAAGAATCATATACAGTAAACTATCATCAAGTTTCCTTTAATGTGCCTTTAAATGCTTCACTAGTCACTATTTGTATTTTCCAAGACTTTTTACTTTTCAATTCTTTCCTGCAAAAGCATCAATAAAGCATGTTCTACTATGAAAAAAAACATGACTCTGGTGGCTCCTTATACTTGTTTTACAATGTCTTTCATCCTTTCCCAGTGAAACACAGGCACTGCCCCGCTCTGTGATTTGACCTTTTACATACAAGTCATATTTCATACCTTCATAGTTTTGGGTCCACTTTAAGTTATGAGAAGTGTTTATACCATAGATTAATTTTTCACATATAACTAATCTATCTACTAGTCTATACATGAACTGTTAATCCTTAATTAATGTTTTTCAAAGCAGGATTTTGGAATTATTATTATTTATTAGGATTTATTTTTGGAGAAAAATATCTACACAACATTGTGCACAGATTTATATAAGAAATTAACACAAAACAGACATGAAATGAAACAGTCATTCATTTTAATGAATGTGAAAATGGCAAGAAAATTGTGGGACTGTCGGGACATAACCATTAATAACCACTACAACCATTAAACACTCACCTCACTGCTGTATTTCTAATACTTCCTCAACTACAATTGATAATTATAATTATTAATGCAATATCAATCAACGCTTGGAATAGAAAACACTAAAAGTGGTTTGATGTCATTTTGATGGCAACTTTGCAGTTTACTTCAGTGTAGTCTCAGAATGTGGAGAAAGCTTTCAATAAAATGACTCCAGCTGCTGGTGGTACATATACATAATAAATGGGATTCAATAATTCTTTTTGAAAAATTATCTTTTTTTTTTTAAGTAAACTTCTTTTGGTTTACAGCAGATTTTGTTTCTGAGAAACTGGATAGGGTACAGTTTTAACTGTTTTGAACCTTTAAACCGTTGAAAAGGAAACTTAAATATTTTAAATATCAGGTGAGTTGATTACTGCTATTTATTAAGAAATGCTGAGCAATGTTGTTGACTTCTACTTTTGAAGCTACTACTTACTGGTGAAATACTCTGATATTATTGCATTTACCCAAGAAGAGTAGGATATTTATTTACTTAGTTATACTGATTGCTTTTTGAATGACGTGAGAACAAATTGCCACTTTTACAAAAAACTCAGGCGAGTCATATGTGATTATTTTCTGTATCACATTTTGTTATAACAGTGTAATAATAGTTGTCTCTTTTTCTTTATTGGAAGTAGTAGTGAAAGGTTTTTGCAGAATGTGGATTATTGAAGTACCTAAGTGTTATCACTGGAGGACAGTGGGTGCTCAGATCAACTTTGCTTAGTGTAAATTCCCCTCAAATTCTTCTCCCCTCCAACCATTTTAGCAAAACAGCCAAGATGGTAACAATGGGAATAATCATCTCAAGGCTTCAAGACTTCATGTCATCCTTTAAACTCTGTATACTTTCCAACAAATGATTATTTAAAATCATTTCCAGAAACCTTCCTGTTTTTAGCTGCCCCGTGGTTTTGTCAAGGTCATTTTTCTTGCTCTGTATTACTATTAATATTACTTTTACTTGTCTGTGTTTTATAGACATTCTTAATACATAACTTAAACACTGATAGCTGGTGCAAGCTTAGTCTATAATTGAACTGTGCTTTAATTAAAACAGATGTTTGTATTCACTTTTAAACATTATTTTAATGTTGAATATTTGATCTTTTAAGGTCAAAATGTTCACCATACAGCATATATGTACGATAATTACTTCTTTTTCCTTCTCATCTGCATAGGCATGCATAAACATGAAAGTTATCTGTTAGCAAGATAAGCACATGCTAACATTTCCCTATTTCATTTCTGCTATGTGTTCCCAGTATCAGAACTGAGCAGAAACCGAACTGCATTCTGACCTCATTGGCTTGATAAACCCAGCAAATTAAAATAAAGACCTTGTATCATTTATCCTTTTTTAAATGGAGTGCAGTGACAGATGAGAAGACATATGCATAAAAGTTACCTATTAGACAGTAAGATAAGCCCGTTCTAACATTTCCCTATGATTTCTGTCGCACCTTCTCTCTTTCACAGTAGCTGAGCAAAGGCTGAATTGCATTTTGGCTTCTTGAACCTTAGGCCTTGTATAATTTGTGTGTGTGTGTGTGTGTGTGTGTGTGTGTGTGTGTGTGTG
>NW_024584288.1:8746-19218 GCF_018398535.1 Haplochromis burtoni
GTAGTAGGCTTTCGAGCCTATACAGCTTGGAGTAAGACAACATGCATGAAGAGGATGATGTGGACAAAATACTCATTTGCCTAATAATTCTGCACTCCCTTTATATAATGCAGCTTTCTGGGGTGCAGAGAGACAAAACCCTGCAGCACTCATTTCTTCTCACCTGTACTTAACCTTGTACATCTACCAAGATGGTGGAAGTAAGTAATATGACTATTTTCTCTTTGTGTTGCATGACCAATAAGGACAGTCTTAAACCATAATTCTAACACGGATTCAACCGAATCAGACGTTTGATTTTAGTTTTATTGAGATTTTGATGAGCTTTGATAGTCAAAATATTCACATTATTGGGCATTATTGAATATGGGTCATACAATGCATTGTTGTTGAGTAATACTACTGACCTTTTATTAGGGCCAATTATTACTGCAGTCTCAGATAGAAAACAACACTGGCCAGTGCTGCATCACCAAATGTTTCTTTGTTTTCTTCACAGTGGATGACAATAAAGAACATGACTTTCAAGGTTGGACAAACCCTGTCTCTTGTTGGCGTGATCAAACCAGATCCCAAAGAGTAAGTACTGATTAAAGATAAACTGTATTATGATGTTACACATCATTCTATGATAGTAAAGTTGGGAAATACAATCAAATATTTTAATGCATAAAAGATAACAGTTACTGTGTTTTCAACTTCTATTCCCAAAATTCTTTCACGTATCTCTCATATATTTTTTATTCTGTCCAGCTGGCACAAAAATTATAACTTTATCCTAAGGTCATGAGATAAATGTGTACATTTGATTTTGGTGTGAACTATCCTTAAGACAGCTGAAGCGTAAAATAGAGCTATGAAACATTTCATTTTTGTGTTTAATCCAATATGAGAATTTCATTAGCGGTTCATTTAAGTTACATGATGTTTTAAACTTCCTGTGCTTATTTCTGTTTTAAAATTGCCCTAAGAATTTGATTATGGGGTGAATGGTCCTTTAAATTTATTGTAGCAAAAATATTTGCAAATGTGTGTCAAAAATGCTATATCTGTATTTCAGTTTATTTCAGCCCTATGTCCTTCCTACGCATGCTAAAAGGAATATAAGATGTAATAAATATTTGTGTGTCTGTACATTGCAGATTCACGCTGGATATTGGCCCCAGCGTGGACAGAATTGCATTTCATTTCAACCCTCGCTTTAATGCAAAGGGACAGATAAATAAAATTGTCTGCAATTCTTTGGAGGCAGGCAATTGGTGTAAGGAGCAACATGAGGATTGCTTTCCTTTCTGTGAGGGAAAGGAGTTTCAGGTATGAGAGTGTGTGTCTGTATTTTCACCTTTTATACATATATATATGTATACGTATACATGTATGTGTGTGTGTGTGTGTGTGTGTGTGTGTGTATTACAATCAATCTATAATTTGTCTCTCTGTTTCTTTTCACTCAAAATGTCTTTTTTAGATCGCCATTAAATTCACACCTTCAGAGTTTGTGGTGACTTTACCAAATGGCTCAACATTCTGTTTTCCCAACCGCATGGGTGCAAGGAAGTACTCTGTCATTGGCTTTGGTCAAGATGCTGAAATTAGAAGCATTGAGATCAAGTAAATCTACATCATCAATTCACATTGCTTGTTTTATTTTTCTGCTTGTCTATCAGTAGGTAATCTCCCCAAAGGTGGATGGTGACCGTGCCAACCTTGAATCTCATCACTAATTTCATTTTTTATCTTAAAGGAATTTAGTTTGTTGAGAGCCTGATCCAAACAGCTTTGGATGTGAAGATGGGATGTAAGATAAATATTTTCTTTGGTCCTTGACACAGATAACTGAAGTTTTAAAGTAGCCAAAGTGATTTTTCTGTTTGGAATTAGCAGTTTGCTTGCAAAAATCAAATAAAGTGTGATCAAGGTTTTCTGTAAGGTGTCTGAAAGTACTAAAGCATTTGTTTGAATTCCCAAGACATTCCACTTGTTCTTTCTTTATTGCAGCAACATTATTTAAAACACATTCTTTTATGAAAAAACATGACTCTGGTGACTCCTTATTCTTGTTACACTAACATGGAATGTTTTATGATGCCTTTGGGCGTCCCCTGTGAAATTACTTCATAGGTGAAACTGTCACTGCTGTGGTCTGTAATTTAATTCTTATTATGGGTCATATTTCATAACATGAGGGTCCGCTTTGACTCACAGTAACTGTATGTACCAAGGTTTGTACTACAGATCAAATTACAATATATATCTATTCTACTTGATATTATTAAATGAATAATTAATCCTAAATTGTATGTATGTCTAACGAGAGCAAAACTCTGTAGGTAGCTCCAAGTTCAACTAAAAATCTCAAAAAATGGAGCAAATAGTGTGAGAGTGCAATCCCCAACTTTTGCTGGTATCTATGGTCAGTTTTATAGATTAATAGCAAAAGTTGCACTATATTTTCAAACACAGATAGTCAGGCAGACAGAGTCATCACAATATAAACAGCCTTCAGTAATTGACAGGCTCCAAAACTGGAAACTGTGTGACCATATTTTGGCATTGCAATGTTTTATGTTCTATGTATTCTTATATGAAGACCATTTAAATCCCTTCTAGAGATAAACTGATCTGGAAATGCCAGAGTTATTTTCACTGAGAGTAAGGGGCTGAGCTCAACTCATGAAAAGTAACCCCACACCATAATCCCTCCTGGCACGATGCAGTCAGACAAGTAGCATTCTCTGCAAACACTGGGTTTTCCTCGGCATGAAAGATAGAAACTTCACAGTTCAAATAGGAAGTTGTAATAATAACTACTAATTAAATGCATATGTAAGCAGATAAATGAGTGAAAAAGGTGAGTAAAAAAAGAAACACTCAGGGAAGCCCCCAGCAGCATTGGTCTTTTGCAGCATAATTAAGGGAGGATTCAGGTTCAGACATAGTAAAATGATATAATACAAATAGAAATGCACAATGTATTGCCAACTGCTGCACCTGTAGGAAAAACAAACATAAAACATCTGGAACGGCAAAAGTTGAAAATGCACAGGTACATAAATCAACATTTTTTTTGTGCCGTGTGTGGGTGAGTTTTTGTTTTGTTCTCTTTGTGTGTGTTTGTTTTACTTTTTACTTTGTACAACACTTTGGTCAACCTGTGTTGTTTTTAAATATGTGTATAAATAAATGAAATGATTGACTGAGTGATTGATTGATTAATCTACGTAGCCAATTAAATTAACAACTTATATATAACTGCTTATTTCATAGTGTAATCTTCACATCTTCACTTTATCCAAAGCACATTCTTTGTTGATTCTCCCGCTAATTATATTCACAGTATTTCCTCACCTCACTGTGTCTTTGGGGATTTGCTAGGTTAGCTTAGTTTGTAGCTGACTCACTAGTAGCATGGCCTCTTTATTTGTTCCTCCTGCACTTTCCTGCTCAGTGTGTTACTCCTCGACTTCCTTTAGCAGTATTGATACTTATAATAAATGTAGAGATTGGCAGCTCTGGATGCCAGGATTACTGAACTGGAGACTTGGCTTCGCACCCTTAAAAACCTCGTAGCTAGCTAGGCCCCTGTAGCTGGTGCAGCTAAAGGTACTGTAGGGCCCATTAGCTCTCCCCCGGCAGATTGTCCCAAACAGCCGGGAACACAGGGTGGCTGGATGATGATGAGGAGGAAATATACTTAAACAGAAGCCCCAGTACACTACCAAACTGTTCATGTGACTGACCATTTTTCCCCACCGGCTAACGGTAAATGCAAAATTGAATAAAATTATAATTCACATTGGCAGTAAGGACAACCAGTAACATAAATCTAAAATTAATATTGAATTGGTGTGCAACTTTGCCAAAAAATGCTAGAATCTGTAGTTTTCTCTTGTCCACTCCCCAGTTGGACCAGGAGTGACATCCTTAGCTGCACGTTCTTTTGAATTTGCTGTCTGTCTGAGTGGTGTCCAAAAAACGATGTGGGCTTTATAGATTATTGGAAAACTTTCTGGGGGAAACCTAGTCTTGTTAGGAGAGACAGCATCCATTTCACTTTGAAGGGAGCAGCTCTCATTTCCAAAAATCTGGCCAAATTTATTAAACCCATCCAAACATAACTACATAACTGTCCAGATTTGGGACCAGGAAGCAGAGTTGCAGTCTTAAACACCTCTCTATAGCTTCTCTCCTTCTGCTACCCCCCAAAACCCCATCTCCTTAGAGTCTGTGTCTGCTCCCAAACAAACAAAAATAATCTAAAAATCTGCAAAAAATGACGTAAAAAACATACAATCACAAAGAAAAAAGAATACTGTATCCACATCTGCACCGAAGAGTAAAAGAGTCAAATTTGATTTAGTAAACATTAGGTCTATCTCTTCCAAGTCCTTGTTAGTGCACAAATTAATAATTAATCAACAAATTGATTTACTCTGCCTTACAGAAACCTGGTTGCAGCAGGAAGATTATGTTAGTTTAAATGAATCAACACCCCGAGTCATTCTAACTACCAGAATCCTCGAAGCACAGAATCCTGAGGTGCCGATTCAACCATTCATTCAGCCATTCAGTACATTTTCAGTAATTTCTTTTTCAAAAACGCACATGTACTTACATTTATTTACATTTACTTGAGTAGGGTAAGGGGTTGCCACCTCAGCATGCAGTCAAGTTCAATAGAGTCTTGTTAATAACCTAATAATTTTATTCAGGTGTGTTGCATCAGCGACACATTCAAAAGTTTCAGGGCACGGGCCCTCGAGGGATGGAGTTTGACATTTGATGGTCTAAGCCACAGCTGTCGAACTCCAGGCCTCGAGGGCCGGTGTCCTGCAGGTTTTGGATGTGTCCTTGATCCAACACAACTGATTTAAATGGCTAAAATACCTCCTCAGCATGTCTCAAAGTTCTCCAGAAGCCTGGTAATGAACTAATCATTTGATTCAGGTATGTTGACCCAGGGTGATATCTAAAACCTGCAGGACACCGGCTCTCGAGGCCTGGAGTTCGACACCTCTGGTCTAAGCCATCAAATGACAATTTTAAATCAGCTCTAAAGATCTTCCTGTCTGCATGGACATACATAGGCATGTCAGTTATCTGCTAGATAGAAACAAATGCTGTGTTGGATTCTTTCCCCTTTAGTTTGATACTATAGGCAGGATATAATAAGGAGCTTGTATCATTTGGACTATTTTGGATATGGGGAAAATGTAATTGGGGAAGCAGTGCAGATATGGTAAATGAGATGACATATGCACAAACATTATCTGTTAGACATTAAGATAAACACATGTTAACATTTCCTTGTGTCATTTCTGTCACACCTTCTCTCTTTCCCTGTATCAGAGCTGAGCAAAGGCTGCATTGAATTCTTTCCTCTTTAGATTGATAAATTAGGCAGGCTATAATAAGCACCTTGCATCACTTTTTTGGATACGGGGAGAATTTGCTTGGAAAGGAATGGTAGATGAGAAGACATATGCACAAACATTATCTGTTAGACAGCAAGATAAACATGCTAACATTTTCCCTGTTTCATTTCTGTTATGAGTTCTTGCTTTCCCGGTATAATAGCTGAACAAAGGCTGCATTGCAATCTTCCTCTTTGGATTAAAACTAAACAGAACACAGCAAATACTTTGTATTAACTGGGCTTTTTTCCCCGAACCCCAAATAATTGTAACCATTTTTGGAAAGGGTTACAATTATTTAAATCACATTAAAGGTTGAAATTAAATTAAGTAATAATGTAGAAGCCAGAACTCCAATTCTATGTGAAACAGGGGTAAGCTGCAGTGTAAACGTTTAGTAGTAGTGTAGTATTCCTCAAAGCACCTCACTGTTACAGTCCACTTTGTGTTGATTTCATGCAAAAATTACAGTTATTTTGTGAGTCATTAAAATAGTAAATTCATGATTATTAATTAAATGTCTGACTTTACATTACATCCAGAATTCATAAACTTGCCAGTGACAGATTTGCTTGAGTGTCATGAAGTGAATATGGTTGTGACATGTCATTTACGATTAATAAAAAGCATATTTAGCTCTTTTATTTTTCTCACAATAGTTTTTCTTAGCATTCAGCCAGTCTTCACCAACAGGGGCAGTATTTGTTAACTACTAACATTTTTATGGTCTATATTCCATATACAAGTCAGCTGGTAGGAGTTTAGCATGCTAAATATAATATAATATTTTGAGCCTGACATGAAAATAAAGCTGTCAAATGTATGATCTAGTTGTGGTTTTTGCTTACTTGTTTTATATGTAAAAGAATGATTAAAAACCAAGTTTTCATGCTGCAAAACAGTAAATTGAGTGTAAAGGTAACACTACAGGAAGAGTTTTAGTAACACTACTTGGTGTAAAATTAATTTAAAATTTTATTCTATGAGAGCTAATTTTTCACTAGAGATCAGTGTATGAATAACACAGTATGGAGTAACATCAACTCTCATCAGTTATTTGAACCCCCAGTGTTCATTTCAAATAAGTCAGTTCAGTGTTAAAAATCAGTGGGATTTTCCTCAAATACAGTTCATTTATCACTATGATAGAGTAAATAATACGACACTACTAGTAGTGTTAAGTTGTTTTAACACTATGCAGTGTTACTCAGTGCTAAATTTTCACTCTATTTAGAGTTAATTTTACTCTAAAATTTTAACACTATAGAAAGAGTTGATTTAACACCAATTCCAAATGGGACCAAATAGACTCGGGACCAGTGTTAAATTCAACTCTTTAAGTGTTATTTTAACACTGCAAATTTTACTGTGCAGTAGCACAGTTATACTGGCCGTTTGAAATGTCATTCAGGTTGAAGGCACCGCCTACCTTCTATATACTGTGGCCTTCTGCTGGAGTGCAAAGAGACAAGACCACACAGCACTCTCATTTCTTCTCAGCTTCACGACTTGACCTATTACATCTGTCAGGATGGAGACTGTAAGTATAATTTTGGCAGCAATATTTAACTTACATTACTTTTGCTTCTCTCCGAGTCCTGTAACTGATATGGAGAGTCTTAAACCATAGTTTAAACATGGAACTGACAGCTGGTGCAAACTTAATCTATACCAGGCTGATGTAACTCTGTTTTTTTTTTTGTTTTGTTTTTTTTTTAAATTGACTTTTGATTGAAAATTTGGGAGCCCTGCTCTTTTGGATTTATTTGATGACCTTTGCTATTTACCACATAGTGTAAGTGTGCATTAATCACTTCTTAACTGTTGCTTTGTATTATCATCAACAGTAACGGGTAAGTTACTTAATACAGTGCATTACTGTCTAGTAATACTACTTTCTAGATTTTTTTATTAGATGCAAATATTATTGTAGCCTCAGACAGAAAACATCACCATATCATCAACCTGCCCAACTTTTGTGTCTGTATGTGTGCGTTATCTTACAGAACATGTTTCTCTCGTTTGTCCACGATATATTTATCCCAAGGGAAACACTACAGGCTAATCTAATGTAAACTAATAATTTTTCTTCACAGGTTATGACAATAAAGAACATGACCTTCAAGGTTGGACAAACCCTGACTGTTGTTGGAGTTGTTAAACCTGATTCCAAAGAGTAAGTACTAGAGTAAGACCAAACTCTATCATGATTTTGTAAATTAGTGAATCATAGTAAAATTGAAAATAATAAAAAGGATAAACTAAAAACTCTTATTGGAACTTTTTGGTTTTCAGTAATTGTAGTTTCAACCAAAATGTAACAAAATTGATTCTTGTTATACATTTGGGAGATGCAGCTGTCATCTCCCAAATGTCAGATTTCACACAAAAATGCTAACCAGGTGAAAAATGTCTAAATTTGAATTTGTTGTGAACTGTCTTTGTCTCTTTAAGGAAGCTGAAACCTTAAAAGTACAGCTATGAAACATGTTTTTGTGTTTAATTCTTGTTGTTCTTCTCATTATAGCTTACCTAGTATAGTAATAATTAATAAGTGTTTTAAGCATGTAGCTTTGTGTGTCTGTTCGTTGCAGGTTTGCAGTGAATATTGGCCCCAGTGACGACAGAATTGCACTTCATCTCAACCCTCGTTTTAACGCCAGGGGACACACAAACATCATTGTTTGCAACACTTTCGAGGCAGACAAGTGGTGTCAGGAGCAAAAGGAGGAACGCTTTCCTTTCAGCCTGGGAAAGGACTTCAAGGTATCTATCTATCTATCTATCTATCTATCTATCTATCTATCTATCTATCTATCTATCTATCTATCTATCTATCTATCTATCTATCTATCTATCTATCTATCTATCTATCTATCTATCTATCTATCTATCTATCTTTACAAGCTATAATATAAGTCCTCTGTCTCTCATGTCTTTTAGATTGTCATCAGATTCACTCCTTCAGAGTTTGAGGTGACTTTACCAGATGGCTCAACATTTCGTTTCCCCAACCGCCTCGGTGCACAGGAATACTCGTTCATGAGCTTTCATGAGGGTGCTCGCATTCAAAGCATTGAGATCAAGTAAATCTCTTTCCTCTCTTGAATTGCTGGATTGAAATTTTTGTTTTCTTTTTCACTTTGTCTAGCAGCAGGTGATAATGTTGCTCTAGGTCTTCAGCTTCTTCAGAAATTGAGTTTGTTGAGAGCAAATCCAAACAGATGGACTCCTAAAGAATCATAACCTTTTTGTAATGTTTTGCTAGCAAGAACCACATACAGTACAGTGTGATCAGGTTTTCTTTAATGTGCCTTTAAATGCTTCTTTGTTAGTTATTTGCTATATTTTGATTCTTACCTGTAACAGCATCAATTAAAGCGTTTTCTGTGATGAAAGAAACACGGCTCTGTTGACTCTTTATCCTTGTAACACTTACACAGTGAAATTACTTCATAGGTGAAACCGTCACTGCTGGGGTCTGTAATTTAACCTTCACATATGGGCTGTATTTAGCGTCTGTACCAAAGTATGAACTACAGATCAGTTCAGAATGTATAGTCTCACATTAATAAACTGATGAAAAACATCAACACAACATCAAAAACTCTTTATCTTTTTTTTAAAGATAATTTAAGTATTGTTGTTAATTAAAATATAAACTTTAAAAAAAAAAGGTCAGAGGAGGAAATACCAGTTTTTGAGGAGCCTCAGAAGATGATGAAAATGATGACAAAGTCCATTATGGATAAGAAGTAGTGCTGAAGCTGGAGCTCTGAAGTTGAATGATTTGGTTACTCAGCTGCAGCACAATGAGGTAACCTTTTGACATTCTTGTTAAGAGAGTTTTTAACTTCCAGAAGGGTTTATTGTTTTCCCATTATCAGAGACATCAAGATCATTTTTTATTTTGACGGACTTCCTAATCTTGGCTATAACTAGCAGCCAGTAAACCATGCTCTAGCCACAGATATGCTGAGGAGTGTTTTTCAGTTGTCTTTGGTTCTGATGCTACCTTCAGAGATGAGCACCTCGCTCTAGTTTCTGAAAACTGGGCTGCCTATTTTCTTTTGGATGTAACCAGACGACCATCAGTTTGGAGATCGTGGGCAACGTTTTTCGTTTTTCCCCGGTAAAAATGATTTCAACCGAGTTTCAGTATGGTCAGAACTGAATTATAAAGATGAGATGTGCATTTTAATGCACTTTTGCATATCCATTATTAATTATATAAATCAACACGGCAAAAGAAGAAATCACACTCTTAGCAGATGTGTGTTTGTGTCTGTGTGTGTGTCAGTGTTTGTAAATTCAGTTATATTTCTACTTAAATGTCGTAATGCCTACAAACCTAAGACGAAAAATAATACTACATATATTATGGACAGTGGGTACATCACACGGTCCATGCTCATGCTCCCCAAAAGCTTATATTTCTTCACCCTGAGCTTTCACCTTTCTGGTTCTGCTCTAATGTCTGACCTTCCTTCACCTCATCCCCTGACAACAATAAGAATAACTGATTGTTTTGGAGAGGGTAGAATTACTCCATATTCATATAATCCTACTTACAGTTTTTCTCAATTGGTTTGGCTCATTTCTTGAAACCGAGATGACATTCTCAAAACCATAAGGTCATTTGGCCAAACAGTCTTACAGTTCTGCCCAACAGTATAGCTCACTAGCAAAATCAAATATCTTTCCCCAAACTCTTCATCCATGCTTCAAAAGCAGATTCCTTTCCCATATAAAAGGCCAGTACAGTCAAAATAGCACAGATCCTTCTCAAGTGCCTTGGCACATGTGCATTCATTTAGTGCTTTTGTCAAAATAACCTGGATGGTTTAGCACAACACCATGGATCCCCTGCAAAAGCTCATATCTCTCCCAAAAGAGTTTATCCATGTGTCAAAACTAAATATCCTTCTCATATAAATAGTCAATGCCCCCAAAATGCATTATACCTTTGGCATTGTTTAAGCACTGCAAGTCAAAATGCTTAGACGTTTTGTCACTGAGGCACAGGTCCAGCAACAGAATACCACTATGAATAAAACT
>NW_024584289.1:0-4334 GCF_018398535.1 Haplochromis burtoni
GGAGCTGTGAGGAAAAGTCATTTAAGAGAAAGGCCTTATTTGAAAGAGACCTAACATTAAATAAAGCCATCCGAGTCCGAGGAGCTAGGTCATTAGCGGTAGCCCGTCGCAGGGTGCTGAGGTTGTTGTGTTGAACACCACGGCCAGGCGGTGTAATCCAAGACCGAGCAGAGTGGTAAGCCACTGGGCAGGTAGGATAGGTTTGAAGGCCGGCGGGGCATATCCAACGATGACTTAACAATTTAGCCGCAAAGCGGCTCCTGGAATAGTAGATAAAACGTGACAGCTCACGACTTGTAGAGGGGTAATCCATAGCCATGGCTCTAATATAAGCCTTGACGCGAACGCGGGCACCACTCCTTCTACCCCGTTTCCTGAAGCGTTTCCTACGCAGAAAGGGAAAAGGTAGGTAGGTCGCATTGGTGGAGGAGACGGGCAGCAGGGGGATAGCATCACCCATGGTCCCATAACTGGTCCCATAACTGTCCAGCCGTTGAGGACAGGAGAACCGAAGATTCAGGAGCGTGTCTCTATCATAAGTTATTAGCATACAATCGCCTAGAGAACATAAAACCAAGGATAAAACAACAAGGAGTACTACGCCGAGGCGCAGTCGAGGTCGAAGACGGTCAGCCATGCACACCGGCGCCATCTTGGTCTCATCCATTAACGAGCCACAAGACAAGACACAAATGAACAACTACAGGCCGATCTCAAATCTCCCATTTTTAAGTAAGATCATTGAAAAAGCAGTTTCTCAACAGCTCAATTACTTCTTAAAACAGAATAACTGCTACGATGCCTTCCAGTCAGGTTTTAGACAGAACCACAGCACTGAAACCGCTCTGACCAAAGTGTTTAATGACATATGTCTGAATACAGACAGTGGAAAAATGTCAGTCTTAGTTTTACTGGATCTCAGTGCAGCATTTGATACAGTTGACCACAACATATTACTCAAACGACTGGAGAACTGGGCAGGTCTTTCAGGAACTGTACTAAACTGGTTCAAAACATACTTAGAAAACAGGAAATACTTTGTATCAATAGGTAACTTCACATCTGAGCAGACAAGTATCACATGTGGAGTTCCCCAAGGTTCCATCTTGGGACCCCTTCTGTTTAACATTTACATGCTCCCACTGGCACAGATTATAAACAACAACAAAATAAACTATCACAGCTATGCAGATGACACACAAATATATATCACAATGTCACCAGGAGACCGAGGCCGTGTACAGGCTCTTGGTAAATGCATTGAGGAAATTAATGACTGGTTGTGCCACAATTTTCTCCAGCTAAACAAAAACAAAACTGAGGTAATAGTCTTTGGCGCCAAAGAAAAACGATTACAGGTCACCAGAGAACTTCAATCTATACATCTAAAAACCACAAACCAGGCGAGAAATTTGGGTGTAGTGATGGATGCAGACCTAAACTTAGAAAAACACATTAAGACAATAACAAAGTCAGCTTACTATCACCTCAAGAATATTTCAAGGATAAAAGATCTGATGTCTCAACAGGACCTGGAAAAACTAGTCCATGCATTCATCTTTAGTAGGCTTGATTACTGTAACAGCATCTTTACAGGTCTACCTAAAAAATCAGTCAGACAACTACAGCTCATTCAGAACTCTGCTGCTCGAGTCCTCACTAAGACCAAAAAAGTGGACCACATCAGTCCAGCTCTGAGGTCTTTACACTGGCTGCCTGTCCGTCAGAGGATAGACTTTAAAGTTCTGATGCTGGCCTATAAAGCTCTGAATGGTTTAGGACCAAAATACATCAGTGACCTCCTGACCCAGTATGAACCTTCCAGATCCCTCAGGTCATCTGGATCCGGTCTTTTATCAGTTCCCAGAGTCAGAACCAGACACGGAGAAGCTGCATTCAGCTTTTATGCTCCTTATATCTGGAACAAACTCCCAGAAAGCCTCAGATCAGCTGAAACACTCAGTTTATTTAAATCCAGGTTGAAGACTCACCTGTTCTCAGCTGCATTTGAATAAAGCACCAAATCCACACTTTTAAGCTTAAATTTCAAAACTTACATTTAACTACTGATTTTATCTATGTTCTGATTTTATCTGTTTTGATTTTATATACTGTTTTGTTTGTTTGTTTGTTAATTAGTTAGTTAGTTTATTTGCTTGTTTTAATCAATTTTAAATCATGCTTTTTATTTGTTTTTGTTTCTAATGTCTCTGTAAAGCACTTTGAATCACCTTGTTGTTGAATTGTGCTATACAAATAAACTTGCCTTGCCTTGCCTAATAACTTCATCCATTATCTTAATCTGGGAGTGAGGCACAGGGAGAGCATGAACATTACATAAAAAGAGTAGATAACATCCATCCTCTTAAAAACTTATCCAACTCAGACTTGCAGGCCAGCCTGGAGGATATTCCAGCTGCGTGTCTGTGTGAGGCTGATTACACTTATTTTATTATTATTATTCATATATTGTTTAAAAAAATGTAATGTTAAGGTGGGATATTGGACTATCAAATCAAAATGATCAATTAAAGTAGTCTTGTTTACACTGCACTTTTATATACATAAAAAACCTGAGTAATTTTAAATAATGTGTACATTGATGCAAATTAGACTGAGTTTGTAACTTTAATTTGCTTTTATAATACATTTTGTGCTGGAAATGGGAGATGAAGATCATGCTCTGCATGTGTAAGGCAAACAGACTTTAGTATTTTATCAGGTTACTCTAAATGACTTCATGAATATTAGCTCTGCTTCTGTTTTCCTTAAACAAACACCAGGTGTAATCTGCTTCTGTTAAACTGTTTCACATAAGCATAAACTAAGAGCGGTGAGGTGATGTAACATTACAGTTAAACATTTGAAATGTTTTGTTTAGTTTTTTTTAGTTTTGGGTTTTTTGTTGTTTTTTTACATTGAACTGCACTTCCAGTATTAGATATTTTGTTCAGCACTGTAACACATGGAGGGGCGGGTTGCTACATTCCAAGATATAAAACATTCTAAGTATTCCATTCGTCTTATCAAATCTGAATACCTCATATAAAAAAGTCTGCAAGTTCTGCAAAGAGCAGACAAGAAAAAACAGAGAAAACTGAGCTGAAGTGACCCACACAGCCGAGAAAATACACCAGCGACACAGGTATAACACAGATGTGATGACAAACATCACAGGACGAGCATGTCAGGCACAAACACAGGTGCCTGACATGGTCTCAACTGTCAAGATCTTCAGCTCACAACTCTTCACCAGCATTCCCAGAGTGCGATGACTAATTACCCCAAGTGGAGGAGTTTAAGTATTTTGTTGATGAGTGAGGGCAGAGAGTGATCTATGAACAGATTGGTGCTGTGGCTGCAGTGACGTGGACACTGTACCAAAACATCGAGGTGAAAAGAGAGCTGGATTAGGTGGCTGGGGAGAGGCAAGTCTGCTCTTCTCTGCTTAGGCTGCTGGCCCCAGATAAACCTCCAAACTTTCCTAACTACTTAAAAATAATAATTTGACGCCTGGCAGAGACCAGTGGCTTGTCATGTTTCTATCTGTTTGTCGTGAAGTCCAGTCCAGGCTTCAAATTTATGCTGTGTGGAGTGTCATGTCTTCCATGTCAAACGTTTTGGCAAGGTCTGCAAATGTTCATTTTCTCTGTTTTCATTTCATTTTTATTATTGTAGGGTCTTAACCTTACAATATAAAGGGCTGTGAGGAAATTGTTGTTGTGATATATAAAAAAAAGATTTGTATTGAATTGACTTCTTGTCTTTAATAAAGTGGTACAGGTGAGACATGAAGAAGAAACACTGACCTAATGTTGCTGATAGGAGAAAGAATCTGATAAATCATACAATCAAACTGATCAGAACTGAGCGGCTTGAGCCACAGGGTTCATAAATAGTGTCAGTAGTCTAAATGGTTTCATGAAACCAGCTGAAATAAAGCTGATGAATAGAGAAAATCCCTTTGCCAGTTAGAATTAAAAGAAAGAAACTCTACAGCATCTTTTATGTCAGATATATTTGAGCTGACATAGAGACAGCAATATTCTTAATCTTAAAGCAGTAATATAAAAATAACTGAAATACTTTAAACTGACTCCACACTTTACAGTACACAAGTCACCCGGCGTAATGTAGAGCAATAAAAAAGGAGGACAGAGGGAAAGAATAAAGATGTGCAGCTAAATGCTTGTAAATTAGTGCCAAATGCCAGGTCATTCAAAAACACAAGTTCATGTCCACTTAATACACTTGTATGCGTCTTATATTGTGTGATATATTTCAGTGACTTTTAAGTTTTTCAAGAAGAAATTTTGTTTGGTTAAAGCAGTGCA
>NW_024584289.1:4354-5705 GCF_018398535.1 Haplochromis burtoni
GGCGTAATGTAGAGCAATAAAAAAGGAGGACAGAGGGAAAGAATAAAGATGTGCAGCTAAATGCTTGTAAATTAGTGCCAAATGCCAGGTCATTCAAAAACACAAGTTCATGTCCACTTAATACACTTGTATGCGTCTTATATTGTGTGATATATTTCAGTGACTTTTAAGTTTTTCAAGAAGAAATTTTGTTTGGTTAAAGCAGTGCAGACTCATTTTGTGATTTGGTCTGATCCTGTGTTTTTGTGCTAATCATGAGTGAAACTTTATCCACAATCAGTCCCAAATTTTAGCTCTTGTCTTCGGGACAGCTTCCATACTAGATGAGTGTCGTGGACAAATTTAAGTGCTCTGCTGCACTAAAAAATTACTCATGTAAAATATTTTAGTTTTTATATTTGGTCGCAAAATTTAAAAACCAGAAAAATAGAAACACTGTCAGAAATACTCAGTAACGACATCATCTACACTCGATCTGTGCATATGCACATAGATTAAATGACTTAAAAAAGTTTAAACTTACATCTGGTTAGTTCTCTCCTTGATGTCTTTCCTCAGTGTGTTCGTAAAGACTGCTGTCAAAAGAAGGTTGTATGTGACACTAACACAGAGATCTTGTTTGCCAAAGGTCAACATTTGAATATTAACATATTCCACCAGAATGATCCAGTCTATATTTCGAGGATGAAATGGGGATTTTATGTAATGCTGTGGAAACAGAAATATAATACTGCACTGTTGAACATTGAATGAGCAAGAGCAGGAACAGGAAAAAAAATGTAAAACTATAAATAAATCTTTCCCATTTATGGTTGCAAAATGTTCCAGGTTAACTTCATCATACAATATTCAGTGACTGTTAGTTTTCTGTTAATTGCTGAGACACGGGGACACAATGAAGGTAAGAAGAGTAAATATTAAACATGACTGAACTGAAAACTGAAAACAAAACAGATAAAACTAACTCTCCCTTAGAGCACAGAAATCATAGATTCAACAATGAAATATAGCAATGATCCACAATGAAATGCAGAGACATCAAGGACAGTTCACATAAATTCCCCAATTTCATCAAATACATCAGGTTTAGAAAGTTCTCTGCTTTATGGTTTCCACAGGGTTCAGTGCTAGGACCAACTCTGTTTACGTTATACATGCTTCCCTTAGGCAGTATCATTAGAAATATCCTGTCTCAGAGTGACGCTGAAAAACTAGTTCATGCATTTATTACTTCCAGGCTGGACGACTGTAATTCATTATTATCAGGATGTCCTAAAAACTCCCCGAAAAGCCTTCAGCTAATCCAAAATGCTGCAGCAAGAGTCCTGACAGGGACTAGAAAGAGAGAGCA
>NW_024584289.1:6302-7352 GCF_018398535.1 Haplochromis burtoni
AAAGCATATAGTTAGGGCTGGACCAGGTGACCCTGAATCCTCCCTTAGTTATGCTGCAATAGACGTAGGCTGCCGGGGATTCCCATGATGCATTGAGTTTTTTCTTTCCAGTCACCTTTCTCACTCACTATGTGTTAATGGATGATCTGATATCGTCGTGTTGGTGTTGTTCCCAGATCATCATGAAAATGTTGTTCCAGGTTCAACATTGCAAGTGACCAATCACATTGTTTGGTCAGGGGGGACGACCGGCACTCTGAGTTGTGAGTAGTGTGCTGTTCAGAAGAGCAGTGCCACTGTGTGACTGCACGTAACAGTGCCTGGCACACAGGAGCACTGACTATGTGTCAGTACCACAGGCAATGAATCTGGAAGCTTAAATTAAGAAGAAAGAACAAAAATTAGAACTGGAATATCATGTTCATGGAAGAGCCAGACAGGAGTATAGAACAGGCTTACTCTCTCCCTATTAAAACAAACTTAAACATCCTTGATAACTGTAATACCTTAGATTGTGTATATTTGCAGTATTAACTTAAATTTTTTTTGTGATCACCCAAACACACGTTGCTTAAACTATCAGACCAGTCAAATTAGGTGTGATAAAGCACAGAGACATGGAGAACATTCAAGTTGATTTGCCTTTAGGAATGAACTTAAGAAAACATATAATGTAGATAATTAAGATCAAATGAAGCACATAGAATAGTAACGTAATGTAACACCCGTCCCACGTTCTAATGAGAGGGGCCCTGGGTTCCTGTTGTTACTTTTCTACTGATACTTCCTTTTTAATGCTTATGGTATAAAATATGCAATAAAACTACACTATATGGAAATAAATCACACACAAGCAGGTCAATTATAAAGTTAACTCCACTTTAGTGAATGATTAATTAACAACACAAAAGAAAATAAGTAAAATAGATAAAGTTTGTTAAACAATGGTAAGGTATCTACTTCAACAGAAACAAAATAATCAAATAATATTGTGGGCCCACACGCACTCTCACCAACACACACACACCTCAAGTGCTACAGTCTGTCTGC
>NW_024584289.1:7372-18314 GCF_018398535.1 Haplochromis burtoni
GTGCTCCCACGTGAACACATAACTCCAGCACACCAGCAGAAGGGACATCTCTGACACGCCAGCAGGACGTCTGTCTCCTCCTACTGAATCACACAACCCCGCTAAATGCCAATTCACATGCGATAACATTCAATCTTAGCATTAGCTTAATAAATAAAAACAGAGCAGAACAAGAGCTTAGTTATTATGCTAGGCTACGCTAGCGGCTATGTTAGCAGCTGTGCAGTGGTACTCATACAGGCGGCATGTAAAGAAGCAACACTGACCTAAAATAATACAAAAATTAGATGATAGAAAAATCTTGGTCAGATAAACAATGATCTGTATTCAGTGAATATTCTGGAAAAAATACAGCAAAAGTTTAATGAATCAGCATTGATCTGTGTTCATTTTAAATTTTAAACAGTATATTTGGTAAAACAATCCACTTACCCATCAGAATAAGCAGATACAGACTCCATCTTTGATCTGACAGATGAAAGTGATATTTTATTGCGCAAGGAAACAAAGATTTGAACAGAACTTCTTCGATTCACTTTATGCCAAGAAAGAAAGACAAGATGGTAGGGAATATGAAATATATGTGAACCATTATAAACCAGAATCGACGTTAATGTTTTTTTTAAATAATTCAGCAGCTCATGAACAAGCTGATTGAACCATTAATGTTACTTATCTTGAAATCTCTTGGTACTTTGATTATTATTAGTAATAATTATGCATAATATATGTTTTTTTTTCTTTTTTGAATACACAAATGTACATTACACATCACCTCTGTACCACAAATATGTAATAATATTAAATGTTTTAAACTTACATGTGATAAATTATTCTCTATTCGATGTGTTCATGAGGACAGCTCTCAAGTAAATATTAAAATACACTCAAAGAGAGCTCTCTTTGTCCAGGTCAGGATTTGAATATTAAATTTTAAAAAGTGCATCTGTTTCCTTTGACAGACTGACTCACAGATGGGGGAGGAATTTTATACAAGACTCATAAAAGGTGTCATTTACATGATGAGGAAACAGGAAAAAAGGTGCAGAAACCGCTGCACTGCTAACAGTCCAAGAAGCAAAAACATATAAACACGTCTTCCTTATTTATGCTGCTTAATAACTTCATCCATTATCTTAATCTGGGAGTGAGGCACAGGGAGAGCATGAACATTACATAAAAAGAGTAGATAACATCCATCCTCTTAAAAACTTATCCAACTCAGACTTGCAGGCCAGCCTGGAGGATATTCCAGCTGCGTGTCTGTGTGAGGCTGATTACACTTATTTTATTATTATTATTCATATATTGTTTAAAAAAATGTAATGTTAAGGTGGGATATTGGACTATCAAATCAAAACGATCAATTAAAGTAGTCTTGTTTACACTGCACTTTTATATACATAAAAAACCTGAGTAATTTTAAATAATGTGTACATTGATGCAAATTAGACTGAGTTTGTAACTTTAATTTGCTTTTATAATACATTTTGTGCTGGAAATGGGAGATGAAGATCATGCTCTGCATGTGTAAGGCAAACAGACTTTAGTATTTTATCAGGTTACTCTAAATGACTTCATGAATATTAGCTCTGCTTCTGTTTTCCTTAAACAAACACCAGGTGTAATCTGCTTCTGTTAAACTGTTTCACATAAGCATAAACTAAGAGCGGTGAGGTGATGTAACATTACAGTTAAACGTTTGAAATTTTTTGTTATATTTTGTTTAGTTTCTTTTTCTTTTTTTCTTTTTTTTACATTGAGCTGCACTTTAAGTATTAGGTATTTTTTCTGCACTGTAACACTTGAAATGTAGAGACATCAAGGACAGATAAACAGTCTAAAATAAATCAATAAACATGAAAAGAAGACCAAATCCATGAAAATGTCCATGAAAATGCATTTTTATAAAGTAATCTAAATTATGGAGACAACAGGATGCAGCTTGCCAGCATCAGTATTCAGATATGCTGCACTCTGCCTCTCACCCCACATCATGTGGGATCAGCTGCAGCTTCAGTACTAAGTCCTCAATCTCACCTATGGTGGTTTTAAGCTTTGCCATCTAATTGTACAAAGAAACTTTCAAGATCCTAACCTTCCTTGAAGTCAGGTATTTTTGGTTCACCTACATGAAGGTTTTCTGCTCTCTGTACCAGAGCAGTTTGTACAACATGCAGCTGAGGCTGTGCATGGAGTGGTTGAGATGGAGAAGCGATTCTATGAGGTAGCTGCAAAGCTGATAGGTGAGTCTCAGTCTCTTGCTTTGGGAAAGCTGCTGTTGTAGAAACGTCCCTCTGGACAGAAGGCTGATGAAGTTCAGAATATACATCATGTTGCAACTTTGGTTTACTATCGCTAGTGTTAAGGTTCAAATATTGAGGAAGGAGAGTACAAACAACCATGGTCCAGAACTTGGTCAAACAATTGATTTTAATGAAATACACGCGTGGGAAGACCAGCTCCGTTCGCAGACAGGGCTGATCTCCGACTTAATCAAAGCATAAACAGATATTTTATACCATCAGGGCTTAAATTTAATGACGCCCCCTCAACGTCAGATCCATTTCATACATAGGTCAGATCAAAACCACAATGACTTTTAACACAGTTTAAAAGAACATTGTCTCCGTCTCCACGCCAGGTGCTTCCTTTCCCTTCTGACTTCCACTTCTCGTCTAGAACACCAGACACACATCCTGCAAAAAACTATTCCTCTTTTTGCAGAGACAACAAGAAATTGTTCCTCTTTCGCAGTTGCGAGCAAACATAACTAACCTCTCACCTATAAATGATTCTCTCTGAGTGTGTGTGTATGTCTGTGTGCTAACCACAATTGCACCCTATTTCACCTCGCCGACTAGCTCCTGACCTCTCACCAGACAGAGAGACAGAAGCCACTCTCATATATGTAATAACCGAACTGAAACTATGTATATGTCATCTACTAAATAAATGTTTTAATCAAGAACCTCTACTAAAGGCTTAATACAAGAATATGAACTTATAAACGATAATAAAAATGACCTGATATAAGTGTTTTGTAAGCATGTATTGCAATTCCTTCTATGTTCTAGTTTCCCTCAGCATGTATCACCTGGACAGTCACGCCAGTGAAGCTTAAGACCCTTAATGAACCGAACATCAACTCAAAATAAGCACAGATATGCAATGTGTATAAAATAGTTATAACTGCATCTGGAATACAAGGTTAATATGATAACAGTATGCATAAACATCTTAAGGCCATCTTAAAGCTATCTGTTACATTGTTAAAGCAATGATCATACTGCAGATTATATTGTGCTGGTAAAATACTTTTGTTCATCCCCACACTAGACATGGCACGATACCACTTTTTTATGTCCGATACCGATACCAATAACATATATTTGGATAACTGCCGATACCGATATAAATCCGATATAGCGTATTTCATAATCAATAAAATGTTTTTTTTAAATATCTTGCTGCATTTTGTATAAGTTCATACTCAAGTTTAAAAAACAAACAAAACTAAAGCTATTCTGTTAAACCTGTATGCAAAAAATACACTGCACCCAAAATATTTCATAGATCAGCAAAACTGATCAATCTAATAAACTTAAACCTACACCATCCTCCCTATTCTGGTATTTTAAAGAGTACTTAGTGGAAATATTAAACAACCTAACTAATAGAGTTATCAACTCCCAGCAAAAAGAAAAAAGGGAACCACCCCCCACACTGAAAAAAAATTGGAGTGACATTTACTTAAAAAAAGTTAGGCAACTTTTTCCACACAGAAAGTGCTTGTAATCTTTACTCGGGCTATTTCTAAGTAATTAATAATTATAATATATAATAATAAGTAATAATTGTGGAGGTGGGGGTGTGCTACCACAGAAACCAAAAAAGCTCGGGCCAGCAGCATGTGTCCAAATTTCAATCAAAATCGTTCGATTTCATCATAAACAATCTGAAAACAAAGCTTTAAGTGTAAAATAACAAACTTGTCCTTTAAATAAGAGTGATACATTCTCAGTGTGTATGACCTCATCTTTTCCATTAGATTATGTAATTAAAATAATTTAAAATTTTACCTTATTCAGTGAGTCCAACATTGGTTTTATTTTGGTCCCTGCAGTCCCGCCCTTCCTTCGAAATATCTCCAGGAGTTTGGTGGTGTACCCGTCCAATCTGGACAAAAACGTTCGCTCCAGATGAATTGTGGTTATTCGCTTAAACTCCTCTTTGATCTGAAATGAGAGATAAAACACAAAATCATGTCAAAGATGACTCATGAGATCTCACATACACTTAGTTGCTGCATGAACAAGAACTGGATTTACCTGATTTTCACAGAACAGAGAAGGCCACCTCTCTAAGAGGTCTTGGATTGCGGGGCAATCCTTGACAACCTCTTTTCTTCTCATAGCGAAAGACTTCTCCATTTTCTCATTAATTGCCCTCTCATTGTTCTTCTTCTTCATTTCCTTCAGCAAATCTAGTCTCTCCATCTCTAAGGTTTCCTCAGTCTCACCGAATGGCAGTGGTGGCAGATAGTTGACTTCAGCTTTTTTGGCCCTTTTAAAGCCTTTAAGTGAACCCTCTTCACTGGAGCATCGTCTCTTCAGTGTGTTCACCTCGAGCTCTGGAATGGCTAATTGGCGACCTCTTAACTTTGCCCTGTAGTTGCCCATTTTATACTTTATCCTCTGTTGCCAACCATATAGGCCATTAAAAGACCCTGGCTCTTTGAGGCATGGGTATTTTGCTACCAAGGCTTCAGCAACAGCTAAAATCTGGACACCAGTTGGATATGCTGTGAAGCCAAATATAGTCTCTGCAAGCTTCTCAAGAATGCTACTAGTTACGCTTGGGTTGTTCAAAAGTGTGCCATCATTTTCATAAGCTTGCTTTCCTGCTTCCAGTGCAAGGTCTATATCATAAGAGAAGTCTGGTATTTCAAACTTAAATGGCCATGGCTTAGACCTGTAGGATGGTCCACTCTCATCTGGGGAGGACAACAGGATTGTGTCGCATACAGATGAGGAGGAGCTTGCTTCTGTAGATAGTGGAACTGGAGATTCGACTTCTGACATGTCCACAGTAGTGAGACTTAAGATTACTGGTTCAGTTTTTACTACTTTGAGGTTAGCTTTATCTTGTACTTCCTCAATCGAGGTCAAAGTGAAGAACTGACCATCGAAATCCATGTCCTGGTACATAACAGTGAATGGTCCTGTAATATCAAATGTCTCTCGAAGAACATCATTGAGGTCCTGAAGTGTGCTTGGGATGCCTGCAGGTAAAAGTAGTTTGTGGACATCATCCTCCCCAAAAATTATCCGCAGTTTCGCTGAGGGTGCCATATCAACAGGAAGAAGCTGCAACAACAGAAGAGAAATACACAGACATTTATTCACAAGCTTCTCTCCTCACATTTCAAAAGGATAGGCAAATGTGGTGCTTTAAAGTTGTCAGGCGTCTTCCTGCAAGGGTGTATGAAGCCAAAGGATAAAAATCTTTAAGCTCTCTTTGCTCAAGTAACTGCACACTCCCTGTGTTCTCCAGCTCATAACTCCTCAGGTGTTCATTGTACCATGTATTTTGTTGTCTCACGAAAAAAGTCAGTTTGTTACAAATCACCATTATCTGTAACACTTCAGAAAAGTCAGGCAGTCCTGCAGTGGAACCACAACACAACAACATTCCCACTGCATAGTTGGTGCCTAAACTGCACACATTATTGGCAACATGCACAGCTGTAACAGCAGGGAATCTGCATTTCACCAGGTCTTTTAGATCATCCTTAAGCACATCTAAAGAGACCTCTGTTGTTTTTGTGACTGCAAGTGATGGTTTGACAGAATGTGATTGATGATATGCAACCATGAGCTGGTGCTTATTTGCAAGGGACAGCAAAATATTCCTGAAACAACCAGTGTGTCTTACCACCTTCTTGAAAAAGCTGTGTTTGGCCTCGAATCTCATTGTCCAGAGGGCAGCTAGGGGGCCAAATTCCCGAATGAGCTGAGGATAGTGCTCAAGGAAATGGTGCTTGGGAATGAGCTTATGTTGGGGGAAAACATCAAGGAATCTGCTTCGGTGTTCTGAAATGATGCTGTCAAGATAGCAAATGCTTTCTTCAGTATGGGCTCGAGACATGACAAGGTCCACAATGTCTTTCAGTGTCATCAGCATCTGCCATACAGGCTCTTGTTGGGGTACTTTTAAACCTATAATCAGAGGCAAAAGACGTAATAAGCACCAATTTTCATGTGCGTTGCCCCCTACTGATTTTGAGTCGAAAAGTTAGCAGGAATGAGATGAGGGCGATTTGTTTTATCACTCCACTTGTATGGGAAATTGGAAATGGCATCATTCAGTTCCATGAGAGAAAAATATTTTTTCTTGATCAAGTTATCAAATGCCAAAGCCAGTTCCACTGGAACAATGCCCTCCAGCAGATCATGTAAAACATCTGGAGGGTAACCAGATGTAACATGAAAATGCTCAAGTTTTTCTGACAATGCACACTGTTTTTTTACACCATAACAATGAGGGTGATCTGGACTAGACACAGCTGTCTGTACATGCAGTGTATGTTGATCTTTGGTTCTTTGATGAAAAGACCCAGATCTCACTTCATTGGACTGAAACTTGGATCGCTCCCCAACACAAAACCGGCAGATGTATGACCCTGCAAAGCTTTCGACAAATCCTGCCACAGAGTGCGCCCCCAAATTATCTGCCACCACACTGACCACAGTCCCTTTAATGGCTTTCCCTAACGCTGGAACAAAAAGACCATCTTTCTCCAAGCTTTGGATATCTGTTAACAGTGGCTCTAAAACTCGCTGGAATCCAAACTGCTTGGTGTCTTCAGCCTTACACAGAATTGCAAGGTAGATTGATGTCAATGTGGAACGTAACTGCACCGGAATGTTTCCCAACACCCAATAGACAGCTGTGACTTTGTGCTTTTTTCGAGATGTCCCAAGAGGATTACATACCTCAAAGTCATCAACGTACAGGATGAGACTCACTCTGTTCTCCTCTACAGAGAAAAACTTGTTGTTTTGATAGTGAGATCCATCACGAAATGTCTGGTACTTAAAGTCATTTTCAGTTTTTTTTTCACCTTCAAATGTGTTTTCTTGAAAAGACTTACTTAGGACCTGCACCAAGGAGGGCAATATTGGGACATACTGGAAGGTTTTGCCCTTTTTTTTTTATTATCAAGTATGTGTTCTTCTGGTTCAACAACTGAAAAATGCTTCTTCATAAATTCTCTTCTCTTGTAATAAGTTGTGAAAGGGCCACCTGTCCCCAAGGCAGTACTTATAGGGTGTGTCTCACAAAGATTTTTCACTAAATCTGAGATAATGGCTGGATCCAGATCACAATTATGGCTTTTCAAGGTGGACACCACCACATCTCTTAAAAGTGGACCAGATGCAGAGGTGGATATAAACTGAAGCTCATCTACTATTTCATCAATGCATTTGTTTGGGACATTGAACATGCTTTCTAACTTTAAAAATAGATGGCCAAATTTCTCTTTTATATCTTGAGACAACTCCTGTGGTTCCCCATCCCAAAGCTCTAAGCTCTCTTCCACATAGGTCTCATCCTGAGCAAACATGGGTTCATTAGGTTTGCTTTTTAATACTTCAGTTTTAAAATCCTCAAGGGTGTGTGACTGGTGTTTTCTGTGTCTATGTGTAGCAAAGGTGGAATAAATATTTGTACTGAAGTTGCAGTTTTTGAAGACACATGCAACTACTTCAAACTTCCTTAAGTGGTTGTTAAGATGCTCAAAATACTGCTTCTCTGAATTAAAAAAAACAGAGCAGCAAAGTAGACAAGTAAATGAAAGAGGTCCACTTTGTGTGACCATCTTCACATGGTGTCGAGACAAATGGGTCTTAAGGGCATTAAATGTTTTAAACGAGCAAGGGCAATCAGTGTGAAGACAAGGGACTGACTGGCTGCGACCACCATTTCCATGCTTTAGTCTGTAGTGTTTTAACAATCCCAACCTCTTCTCTGACTCAAAGCTACATATCTTACACATCCATCTCATGTTGTGGCACCTTAAACAGACAAATTGACCATCTCAAAATTAAACCAAACTGCCACACAAAGCAATTATGTGACAAGTTAAACCTAATCGTTACTAATTTGATCTTACCTTGTGGAGTTCAAATTAGCAGTCAGAAGGTCCTATGTTCTGTAAAAAAAAAAAAAAAAGAAAAAAGGTTATCTATATGCTTTTCAACTAATTTCTACTAACTCAAGGATGCACACTGATATTATTTATTTTTTTTACATAAGTTAGTTCGGTGGCAAATTTAAAACAGGTCAATATGAAGACTTGAGTGAAATCGAGTGCGTATATCGTTTTTTGTTTTGTTATTTTTCAAAATACACCTCATGGCAGCTGTGCAGCAATTATTTTAAACTGGACCGTGGTCGTTTTATTCACAAAGACGTTAGTTAAGGCAGCAGGCGTGTGTTGTTTAGGTGGCCATCTAAGCTGTAAAGTGCTGTGGGAAATTCTGGACATACCTCCTGCCAGGAAAGTTAGTCAGCAAGTCTAGCAGGAAAATACACTATTTGCTAGCGCAGCTCCAACCGTCGAAATGTGGACCATGGTATGTCTGAAGAAAGACCGCTCAAATGTGGGGAGGGGCTTTGACGTCATGCTCCGAATGCAGAGAAGGTGGCCATATTCACTGATGTCACTCCATTACATTTTACTTGGAAATATCAACTAATTAAGCCAATGAATTGGTTTAGTGAATATTACTTGGATCGAATGATTCAATTTACATACAAAACTGAGGACACATAATTACAAACAATCCTCAAGTAATGCACTACAAGAAAAACTGCTATTTTAAAGTAATAGCACTGAATTTGTATTTTTTTGTAAAATTTATATAGCTAATTGAAATAATAATTACAGGGCCAAAAAAACATTTTTTTCAGTGCACCCTCATAATGCTTAATTGACGGAATCGACTTCAATTTAAAGCATGTGTAAAAAAAATGCACAGAAGTCAATCATTGTTCTACAATAATTAAGTAGATTCAACATCTTTCTTCAACAGAATTGCAAAGGAAAAAGTACTGTAGCTTTCTAGATTATAAATTTGACTTAACAGTTATACAGTAATTGACTTCTATACATTTTACATCAGATGAAAACTTTGGTTGTAAGATTCAGATAATTATTTATTAAAAGCTAGACATGACAATTAGAAAGAAAAGTATGTCTTTGTGCCCCCTTTTCCCTGTTCATGCCATATCGGCCCCCCTGGCTAAACTTTGCTAGATCCGCCCCTGCACAGTTACCAGCGTCAGCTACGTAGAAAAAGATCCTGGTGTAGAAAGTAATATTAAATAAATTCTAACAACAGCTTATCAAGCTTAAACGTGCTGCTGTTGTTCAGCCGCTGGTTTCCTCTTCTGGTGCAAAGTGGGCCAAAAACAAAGAAGAGACGGGAGTCACGACAGAAGTTTCATGGAGAGGGAGGGAGAGAGAGGCAGTCGCTCCATATATCGGTTGTTAAGCTTAACGTGGGAATGCTTTACAAACGTTCAGAGATGAACTTACACACTTGCCTTACTTCTCTCTGGGATAGCTTCCTCCGAGATGAAATGCGGGTTTGGAAGCCAGGCTCCAAATGCTCAACCAGACCGCTGACATGTCTGGCATGCCACAGCCGCTCTATCACCAGACGCATACTGCTAAGCTCATGAGCTGGGTTACGCTATGACGCAAGTTTTGTGAGGCGCTTTTGTGATATTTAATGGATTAGATTACATTTTTTATTTCTCTCCGATATCCGATTCAGTAATTTAGGTCAGTATCAGACCGATACCAATACTAAAATCGGATAGGTCCATCTCTAATTATCGCTCAGCTGTTTAATGTTTTTATGAACAGTATTGTTTCTGTTCTTTTGGATCATCACATAAATTCTCAAATTTCATCAAAGAGATCAGGTTCAGAAAGTTATTTACTCACAACCCTGACTGTTATTTGCTTAGGTCGTACCGCTGGTTCAAAATCATCCTCATCAGCCATCTGGCTCAGCTTGGTTCCGCCTTCTCCTTCTTCCATGTCAGCAAGGGAGCTTATCCTTGTCTCACAGATTTTTCTACATCCTACTCCTTTCTTTTAGCCTGTTTTCATCTTCAATTCACAGACATAATTAATCCCACTTCTGGCACCATTGTTACGCAGAGAGGTGTGGTGTGGAAAACAGCAGACATCACTCTGAACAGACGACAACATTAGTTTATTGGACAATCTTTCACACATCAACTTCCAAAACTGCAACCCACTAATCTCTCCCACATCCCACAGTCCACCTTTACACACTCTCAAACAAAGCCTTCTCAATTCAAACTAGCCTACGAGACAAAGAACATGAGTTTTCACAAATAATCATAACATTATAAATCACATGTCATATATGCACATACACAATTTAAAGGTAATTTCACACTTCTCGAATTACTTTAAATTTCTGCAAATGGTTGAACAACCAAACTCCTACTCTTTCCAGCTCACATCCTATAAAAGATCTGGTTTGACCTGGTTACTTACACCAAACATTTCACTTCTATCTTCATGCACAGGTTTCTTTAGCACTCATTTTACATTTTAAAAAGCCCACCATAGGTGAGTTGGGGAAGGACTTAAATATTTGTGTTTCCTAACATGGTCTGTAGTAGAAACCTGTAAAATCACATTAGCATCGTGTATTATTTGCTGTGGATAAAGTGTAACAGTCACATCTGTACACGCATTAGAAATGTAATACATGTTTACTCTGGTGCGAACCTGTAAAGCCACTAGATGGTACTGTTTGGCTGTCATAGTCTATGTGAATACTCTCGAATTTGTTTTGGTTTCTGAACTACACTACAGTGAAATAACAAA
>NW_024584289.1:18339-19200 GCF_018398535.1 Haplochromis burtoni
TTGTACATTGATGGAAATTAGATTGAGTTTCTAACTCTAATTCTGCTTTCAGTTGTAATAAATTCTGTGCTGGAAATGGGAGATGAAGATCATGCTCTGAATGTGCAAGGCTTTAATGTGTGACTGTCAGCTCTCTACTTTCAGCACTCTCATTTCAAACTTGAGTATTTTATCAGGTTACTCTAAATGACTTCATGAATGTTAGCTCTGCTTCTGTTTTCCTTAAACAAACACCAGATATAATCTGCTTCTGTTAAACTGTTTTAAATAAGCACAAACTAAGAGCGGTGAGGTGATGTAACATTACAGTTAAACGTTTGAAATTTTTTGTTATATTTTGTTTAGTTTCTTTTTCTTTTTTTCTTTTTTTTACATTGAGCTGCACTTTAAGTATTAGGTATTTTTTCTGCACTGTAACACTTGAAATGTAGAGACATCAAGGACAGATAAACAGTCTAAAATAAATCAATAAACATGAAAAGAAGACCAAACCCATGAAAATGTCCATGAAAATGCATTTTTATAAAGTAATCTAAATTATGGAGACAACAGGATGCAGCTTGCCAGCATCAGTATTCAGATATGCTGCACTCTGCCTCTCACCCCACATCATGTGGGATCAGCTGCAGCTTCAGTACTAAGTCCTCAATCTCACCTATGGTGGTTTTAAGCTTTGCCATCTAATTGTACAAAGAAACTTTCAAGATCCTAACCTTCCTTGAAGTCAGGTATTTTTGGTTCACCTACATGAAGGTTTTCTGCTCTCTGTACCAGAGCAGTTTGTACAACATGCAGCTGAGGCTGTGCATGGAGTGGTTGAGATGGAGAAGCGATTCTATGAGGTAGCTGCAAAGCTGATAG
>NW_024584290.1:0-1383 GCF_018398535.1 Haplochromis burtoni
ACCTCTGGTGCAAATTACTGACCTCTGTCATCATTTTAGGTGGGGGAACTTGCACAATCGGTGGCTGACTAAATACTTTTTTGCCCCACTGTATTGGTGTTTTTCTAACTATTAGAGGGCTCTGGGCTACTTCTTGTCAATCAGTACATAAAGTTGTATACGTGTTATCAACACTTAAACAGGTAGGGTTTGAGCCATGTTAAAATGGGACAGGTAGCTGATGTGATACCACTGCAAATTAGGCTGATATGTTTTCTGTTGTGTGGCTGTGATGGATATCAAGTGTGTTGAACACCAATTAGAAGGCTGGAGGTTTGATTCTTGAGTCATCAGCGCACATGTGAAAGTGTAAAAACCGAGCTACTAAACCCAAAATAGCCTCTCAATAAGTTCATGGGCATGTGATAAAGCATCTGCTTGCTTCTAAGAAACTGTATGATTGTAAAATAAGATGAAAAACGCACTATAATATGTAAAGCTTTAGCAAGTGACTGACCATTATTTCTGTTTGGGGTTTGCTGTAGACATTTGCTCTACTTTATTGCCTGTTGGTTTTATTATTTCTGCTACTGTCACAATACAACATGATACAACATCGCAGATGCAGCATTGCCCCCTGAACCTCTGCTCCAAACCTCACCTGCCGCTGAGCCACAAACCACACCCAGGGTGTGGGTACCAGGATGTGGACAGATGTCAGAAAACAACAGCCAATGCATCCTGCCCGCGTGCCAAGACCAAAAAGGAGGTGAGACGGTTCTTGTGGCTGGCTGGTTACCACCGCTGGTTTGTCACTGGATCTGTAGAGCTAACCAACCTCAAGCCCTACTGTGAAGTTGGTGGTGGTGAAGATGTTTTTGGCAGGACACAGCTAGTGCAACATGAAGTCCACACTAAGTTCACTCCCCTATAAGGAGATAAAGACACTGGTGACGGGAACATTGGAGAAAGGTGAGAGCCACTGCCCGTACTGGCACAAAAGAAAGATGGTCATTGGTGGCTATGTTCATTATGGGAAGATGAATGCTGCTACTCACAAGAATGCAGTCCTTCTCCTTAGGACAAAGGAAACTCTGAACCACCTGACTAAAGGAGAGTTTTCCAAGCTTGTGCTTGCTGGAAGGTACTGGTAGGTAGAGATGAATTCTAGAGATGTGCAGAAATTGCAACACTTCTGGGGGTTTGAATTTGAACCTGTGCTTTTCCCCATGTAATGCCCCTGTAAGATTCTAGTGGTTCATGCAGCAGTGTTTGAGTGTCTAGTTAGCATACTCCCTTCTAGTATATTTATATTTTATAGTATATTTGACACAATATACTCATTTGACTTTCCCTCATACATTTCAATTAAATTCAATTCAGTTTTATTTATATAGCGCCAAA
>NW_024584290.1:1408-19192 GCF_018398535.1 Haplochromis burtoni
GAGTGTTAACTTGTGATTTCTGAGGCTGGTGACTCGGATGAACGTATCCTCAGCAGCAGAGGGACTCTTGGTCTTCCTTTCCTGGGCGTCCTCATGTGAGCCAGTTTCATCGCAGTGCTTGATGCGACTGCACTTGGGGACACATTCAACGTTTTAGCAATTTTCTGACTGACTGACCTTCAGTTCTTAAAGTAATGATGGGCTGTTGTTTCTCTTTATTCAGCTGTTTGCTATAATATGAACTCTAACAGTTGCCAAACGAGGCTGTCAGCTGTGCACCAACCTGATGGTCCCAACACCATTAATACATAACTCCATATATCTTCATAATTTGATGTCTTCAGTTTGTAGAGTAGTAAAAAGCAATTTCAGGTGACTACATCAGATTTTGAGACTTCTGGTCTGTTTCAGACCAGAAGTCTCAAAATCTGCTGGCCATCCAATAGATTTTTCTAAACACTGAAGAATCCATCGCCCACCTGTGGTGTCAGTGTTCTCTGGGCTTAGTGGAGCAGCCAACACAAGTGAATGATAAACCATGGAATGTGATCTTATTAGTAGAAGGTCACTAAGCACTAAAGGTGTTCAAAGCCTTTAAGCCTTGGGTTTCATAAATATTCTCCTCCTGTAGTTTCAAAGGTATAAATAAAAAAGAACGCTTTGGATTGTGAGTGTGTAGATTTCTCAGCAGCATGCTCTAACTGAGGTTTCTGTAGAATTGTCTTTGTATATTTATTCTTTCCCTTACCACCAGAGAGGAGTTTGACACATTTGACCAAGAAAAACAAACGGCAAAAGTTATGTAGCTGTTAAATTTAGATTTCATTAAGGAAAAGACCAGACGGAGGGATCAAAAGATCAAGAGAAAGCACGACTTGTTTTGAAATGTAAACACAACTGAAAGTCAGATAACAGATAACAAGATAAACACAATGCATGTGCAACATGTTAACATGTTGTAGCATTAGGCTGTGGAGTGCATGTGTAAAGTAGGTGGTTGAACCATATTAATGAGAAACCATGTTGATTTACAGCAACTGTTCCTGCAGCTCCAATTACCCTAACAAGAAATGAGGTGAACAGCAAATAGCTGGTCAAAATGTTTCTTTGTCAGCACAGCCAATTGACATTCCTGTTGTCAAAGTAACAAGTCAAGAGGAAACTGATGCATGTAGCAAGCATAACACGCTGTTCCCTTGGTAACGGTTGGTGTGGAGGCAGCTGTAGGCAATTCTCAATAATGACCAACTCTGTTTGAACTGCTTATGAGTGGGCTATTTTTGCTTACACTGAATAGCTTTGTGAGTGTAATGTGTCGACAACTGCAAACTAATATCACACAAGTATATTTGGAATTTTACCCAATATTTATATATGTGTAATAGTACTTCTACAAATGTGTGAAATATCCAAATAAGATTTCAAAGGTCAAAAATAAACTCAGACAGCTGTTAGATTTTGCAGTTTTGTATGTGCTGTAAAACTCTCCAATATAACGGAGGATGCAAACATGAAAATACACTTTTAACAACCACAGTTTTGTATATTTTAGTCAAATATTCAAGGACTAGTGTTAACAACAAGTCTTTCCTGCCTCATTGGCATATTTTAACCTTATATTGGCTTATATCAGGATGCTACTGCTGTTTCTGGTCCATTGGAGTGAACATACAGCAGTATGTATCCATGTACAGTGGGGCAAAAAAGTATTTAGTCAGCCACCGATTGTGCAAGTTCCCCCACTTAAAATGATGACAGAGGTCAGTAATTTGCACCAGAGGTACACTTCAACTGTGAGAGACAGAATGTGAAAAAGAAATCCATGAATCCACATGGTAGGATTTGTAAAGAATTTATTCGTAAATTAGGGTGGAAAATAAGTATTTGGTCACCTCAAACAAGGAAAATCTCTGGCTCTCACAGACCTGTAACGTCTTCTGTAAGAAGCTTTTCTGTCCCCACTCGTTACCTGTATGAATGGCACCTGTTTGAACTCATCATCTGTATAAAAGACACCTGTCCACAGCCTCAAACAGTCAGACTCCAAACTCCGCCATGGCCAAGACCAAAGAGCTTTCGAAGGACACCAGGAAAAGTATTGTAGACCTGCACCAGACTGGGAAGAGTGAATCTACAATAGGCAAGCAGCTTGGTGTGAAAAAATCAACTGTGGGAGCAATCATCAGAAAATGGAAGACATACAAGACCACTGATAATCTCCCTCGATCTGGGGCTCCACGCAAGATCTCATCCCGTGGGGTCAAAATGATCATGAGAACGGTGAGCAAAGATCCCAGAACCACACGGGGGGACCTGGTGAATGACCTGCAGAGAGCTGGGACCAAAGTAACAAAGGTCACCATCAGTAACACACTACAACGGCAGGGAATCAAATCCCGCAGTGCCAGACGTGTTCCGCTGCTGAAGCCAGTGCATGTCCAGGCCCGTCTGAAGTTTGCCAGAGAGCACATGGATGATACAGCAGAGGATTGGGAGAATGTCATGTGGTCAGATGAAACCAAAGTAGAACTTTTTGGTATAAACTCAACTCGTCGTGTTTGGAGGAAGACGAATACTGAGTTGCATCCCAAGAACACCATACCTACTGTGAAGCATGGGGGTGGAAACATCATGCTATGGGGCTGTTTTTCTGCACATCACATGTGCAGGTACATTGGTACAGCACATGTGAGTGAAATTCTTGTGTGCGAGCTTCACAAGCAACAGAGTTGTGCAAAATACAATAATGTAAACAAGCAAAATACAAGAATGGCTACATCTGAAACTAATAAATATATGTACAATATATAATAGTATATGCATTTCTGGATGTGTATACTAAATATTTTTCTACGTGTGTGTGTGTGTGTGTGTGTGTACACATATTTTACAAATTAAATAGAGTAAACAATAAATAAAATATATAAAAATATACAGAGTTGAGACATGTGCAAAACAGTGGCATTACTGTACAGTATGGAGTGCATAATGTTAAAGTTCCAGTAGTGAAGCTGAGGTGTCTATGACGTGTTCAGCAGTCTGATGGCCTGGTGGAAGAAGCTGTCTCTCAGTCTGCTGGTACGGGACCGGATGCTGCAGAACCTCCTTCCTGATGGAAGTAGTCTGAACAGTTTATGGCTGGGGTGACTGGAGTCCTTGATGATCCTCCCCGCTTTCCTCAGGCAGCGCTTCCTGTAGATGTCTTGGAGGGAGGGAAGCTCACCTCCAATTATCCGTTCAGAGCACCGCACTACTCGCTGGAGAGCTTTGCAGTTGTAGGCGGTGCTGTTGCCATACCAGGTGGTGATGCATCCAGTGAGGATGCTCTCAATGGCACAGTGATAGAAGGTCCTGAGGATGCGGGGGCTCATGCCGAATCTTTTCAGTCTCCTGAGAAAGAAGAGGCGCTGCTGCGCCTTCTTCACTGTTTTGTTTGTGTGTACTGACCACGTAAGATCCTCAGCCAGATGTACACCAAGGAACCGGAAGCTGCTCACTCTCTCCACAGCAGCGCCGTTGATGGTGATGGGGGTGTGTACTTCTCTGCACCTCCGGAAGTCCACTATCAACTCCTTTGTCTTTGCGACGTTGAGGGTGAGATGGTTGTCTTGACACCAGTGGGTCAGGGCGCTGACCTCCTCCCTGTAAGCCGTCTCATCACCATTGGTGATAAGACCCACCACTGTAGTGTCGTCCGCAAACTTCACAATGATGTTGGAGTTGTTAGTGGCTGTGCAGTCGTAGGTGTAGAGTGAGTATAGGAGAGGGCTCAGTACACACCCCTGTGGAGCACCAGTGTTCAGTGTGATGGGGGATGAGGTGATGCTGCCCAGTCTGACCACTTGGCGTCTGTCAGACAGGAAGCTAAGGATCCAGCTGCAGAGGGAGCTGCTCAGTCCTAGATCCTGCAGTTTCCTGTCCAGCTTCGAGGGAACGATGGTATTGAATGCTGAGCTGTAATCTACAAACAGCATTCTCACATACGTGTCTCTCTTCTCCAGGTGTGACAGGGCAGTGTGTAGTGTCAGGGCTATGGCATCATCAGTGGACCTGTTGTGGCGGTATGCGAACTGTAGAGGGTCCAGTGAGTCGGGTAGTGCAGAGCAGATGAAGTCCCTGACCAGCTTCTCGAAGCATTTGCTTACGATGGGGGTCAGGGCTACAGGTCGCCAGTCGTTCAATGAGGAGATGGTGGAGGATTTGGGTACAGGGACGATGGTGGCCATTTTGAAGCAGGCTGGGACTACAGACAGAGAGAGGGAAAGGTTGAAGATGTGTGTGAACACTCCAGCCAGCTGAGCCGCGCATGACTTGAGGACGCGGCCGGGAATCCCGTCCGGACCAGTAGCTTTGCGTGCGTTCACCTTCCTGAAGCACCTCCGCACATCCTCCTCAGACACAGTGTGCGCACTGACGTCATCCGTGGTGCGCACACTGTCCGGTCTCATGGTGTTGCTGTGTCGAATCATGCTATGGGGCTGTTTTTCTGCCAAGGGGACAGGAGGACTGATCCGTGTTAAGGACAGAATGAATGGGGCCATGTATCGTGAGATTTTGAGCCAAAACCTCCTTCCATCAGTGAGAACTTTGAAGATGAAACGAGGCTGGGTCTTCCAACATGACAATGATCCAAAACACACCGCCCGGGCAACAAAGGAGTGGCTCCGTAAGAAGCATTTGAAAGTCCTGGAGTGGCCTAGCCAGTCTCCAGACCTCAACCCCATAGAAAATCTGTGGCGGGAGTTGAAAGTCCGTGTTGCTCGGCGACAGCCCCAAAACATCACTGCTCTCGAGAAGATCTGCATGGAGGAATGGGCCAAAATACCAGCTACTGTGTGTGCAAACCTGGTAAAGACCTATAGTAAACGTTTGACCTCTGTTATTGCCAACAAAGGTTATGTTACAAAGTATTGAGTTGTATTTTTGTTATTGACCAAATACTTATTTTCACCCTGATTTTATTTTTTTTTTTTTTTTTTTTTTTTTTTTTTTTGCCTGTCCCGTTTGGCTCTTTTGCCATCAGAATTGTTGTCTAAAGGCAAAGAAAGATGCCCAACGGATTTACTTTACCAAATTGACCATCCCAGCCTTGCCGTAATGGTCCATTTGATTCACCTTTTATTGTTTATTTTATTTTCACTTACTGAATACGGGACAGACTTGACTGGGGGAAAGAAGGGGAGAAAGAAAGAGGGAAAGAGAAACAGCTGAGAAGAGGGACGGGGGAGAAGGGCAAAAAACAAAAACCAACAGAATGGGCAAGAAAAAAAAATGCATATATCAATCACCTGGATCACCTGCTGAGAAAGAAAAAAGAAAACAAGCAGAAGAGAACAAGAGTAATAGAATAAACAACATCACAATGATATATGGGAATATGACAGTAAATACTAAATATTAAACATTATTGTGCAGCACATAAGATCAACAGAACACAGTGTGCTTTGAGGTAGGAGCCAAAAAGGGTGTAGTTTGTGGGTGTGATCACCCGTGTGTACACCTGTGAGCATGGACGCGCTTGTTTTTTGTTTTTTAAAAGGTTCCTTCATGTAATGATCTGCTAGAGGGTGTGGGGGGGCCACAGCCCCGTCCTCCAGGGCATGAAGCAGGTATGGAGGAGATCAAAACTCCAGACATCCAGAGGCCCCCAGAACACAAGAGACCAAGGAAGACCAACAGAGGGGCAGCCGCGCCACTGTCCCAGAAAGAGCTGAGGAGAGTCCCAGATGAGGGCTCACTCAGCAGCCGCGGAGCAGAAGCCAGGGGGAGTTGCAGTGACGCGCCCGTGAGCTCCGCCGGCAGCCAGCCGTGCCTGAGTGACCGAGCCCCAGGCCGAGAGGCCGGGGGCACCCCACCTCCGAAGTGGCCCGAGCGAGCCCCAGGCTCCAGGCCCCGATAAGCGGCCGCCAAGGAGTGAGCCGGTGTGTACCTGGACGCCCACCCCCGGACACAAAGAACCACCAACGCACCGATGTCTGAGGGAGTCCGCCACTGGCAGGGGAAGTGGTGGTAGGGGGAGAGAGGCCTCCATACCTTGGAGGGCCTAAGATGTCCCCAGAGAGGTGGCGCCTGACACCCAACCTGACATATAGACACAGAAATACAGGCACACACATATACAAACATCCATTCCCACCCTCATGCTCTCATATACACTTACTCCACACTCAACCAACGTGGAGACAGACATAAAGAGACGCTGTACACACGATCACACTCCCCAAGCGTACTCTAAGCCCCGGGTCTAGGTACCCTTGCCCCTGGAGGGGGGAACTGCACCCAGACCCAGGTGGTGTTACCCTTTTCCCTGCGGTGGGGGGAGGCAGACCGCCCCGACTCCGCAGCAGCAGGGAGGCCCCACACTCCAGACCGCAGTCGGACGGCCAACTCCTCCTCCTAGCCCCCCCGCTCCAGCAGGTCGCAGAGAATGGGGGTGAGAGAAGACTCCAAACCTCCCTCCACCCGCTCATTGTAGTGTTGATGCATGTGTGTTCTAAGGTGCATTTAAAACCCAGGAGGGCATGGAGCTACCTGCCAGAGAATTCTTTACAAATCCTACCATGTGGATTCATGGATTTTTTTTTTCACATTCTGTCTCTCACAGTTGAAGTGTACCTCTGGTGCAAATTACTGACCTCTGTCATCATTTTAGGTGGGGGAACTTGCACAATCGGTGGCTGACTAAATACTTTTTTGCCCCACTGTATTGGTGTTTTTCTAACTATTAGAGGGCTCTGGGCTACTTCTTGTCAATCAGTACATAAAGTTGTATACGTGTTATCAACACTTAAACAGGTAGGGTTTGAGCCATGTTAAAATGGGACAGGTAGCTGATGTGATACCACTGCAAATTAGGCTGATATGTTTTCTGTTGTGTGGCTGTGATGGATATCAAGTGTGTTGAACACCAATTAGAAGGCTGGAGGTTTGATTCTTGAGTCATCAGCGCACATGTGAAAGTGTAAAAACCGAGCTACTAAACCCAAAATAGCCTCTCAATAAGTTCATGGGCATGTGATAAAGCATCTGCTTGCTTCTAAGAAAGTGTATGATTGTAAAATAAGATGAAAAACGCACTATAATATGTAAAGCTTTAGCAAGTGACTGACCATTATTTCTGTTTGGGGTTTGCTGTAGACATTTGCTCTACTTTATTGCCTGTTGGTTTTATTATTTCTGCTACTGTCACAATACAACATGATACAACATCGCAGATGCAGCATTGCCCCCTGAACCTCTGCTCCAAACCTCACCTGCAGCTGAGCCACAAACCACACAAAAAAACAACAGCAAAAAGCCAAGATAAAAAGGGGGGGAGGGGGGCTAAAAAAAGGCAAAAAAGTTGCATCTAATCTCTGCGATCTTCAGGGTTAGGCCACATGTTTTCATCAACATCACATCTGATGTCAGCCAAGTCGATGCACCTGGGATAAAACCGCCTGGTATGTCGGATCCACCCTTGGCAATCGTCAACTGTGATGTCCCTGGAGCCAGCAGTCATGTGGCTGATGGTCATAAACCTTCCACCGCCATGCAGAAAAGAACTCCTCTATGGGGTTGAGGAAAGGTGAATAGGGTGGAAGGAAGAGACTCACCAGTCTTGGGTGGACTTCAAACCATGTTGTTATTGCTTGCGAGTGATGGAAAGCCACATTGTCCCAGGTAATTACAAAGGTCCTCATGTTTTCACCCTCCTGACCCTGCTCTGGAACCAGGCGCTGGTGGAGATCATTGAGAAAGGCAAGCAAGCGCTCTGTATTATAGGGTCCAACCTGACATTTGTGAAGGAGTAATCCTGCATTTGCAATTGCTGCACACATGGTAATGTTTGCCCCTCTCTGTCCTGGCACATCAACTGTGGCCCTTTTACCAATCACATTCCGTCCACGTCGACGCCTTTTGGCCAGATTGAATCCTGCCTCATCGATGTATATGAATTCATGAGGGGCCTGGTTGGCCTCCAATTCCATAACTCTCTGAAACAAAGTTTATGTAAGTCATGTTAGTACTGTATACCATACTGTACTGTAACCTAGTATTGTGTAGGTTACCTACTTGCAAAGTGCAAAGCTTATAGAACTGGACATTGGATTGAATATACACTGTACCTGGACATATTGTCGTCGTAGCTCCTTGACCCTCTCACTGTTCCTCTCAAAGGGAACAGTGTAGAGCTGCTTCATCCGCACTCTATGTTTGGACAATGTCCGCGAAATGGTTGTGAGGCTGATTCTATCGATATTGTCGAATATCTCATGGTCCGCCACAATTCTGGTTTGTATTTCACGCAGTTTTATTGCATTATTTGCAGTAACCATTTCCACAATGGCAAGCTCCTGATCATTACTGAGGAGCTTTCCTCTTCCCCCAGAGGGTGGAAGACGTTGCATTCTTTAGAAAGACAGACAATTCAACATATGCATTACTGTATGACCATATTGACATGTCAAGTGAGAATAGGAACAATCCATGTAAAATGCAATACTTACCTGTTGGTTTGTTGAAAGGTGCGTATAATGGAGGCAACCGTTGACCGCCTCAAATTGGGCTGCACTCTTTCACCAGCCTCTCTTAGTGAAAGACCATGGTTGATTACATGGTCAATGATAGTGGCACGGATTTCATCACTGACTACTGTTCTTGCAGCCCTTGGAATGCCACCACCACGCATTCTTACACCTATACCTTGCCCTCTCCTTGGGCCTGCTCTTCTCTCTGGGCCCCTTGCTCTTACTCCTCCTCGACCAGACATTACAGTGTTTGTCTTTTTTTTGTTTCCAAAAACATCACTCCTCAAGGTCTTGCCTTATGAACCCCACTGAGTCTAAGCCAGAATGGAAGAAGGTGTGGTTGGCCCAATTTACCCAACATAAATCAGCTGTGTGTCAATTATTCAATTGTTTGTTTGTTTACAGCTGAGATATATTTTTGATATTGATATTGTTTTTGTACTGATATCATTGCAGGGGCAGAGGTTTTTATACTGTATCTACGGTTTGGAATATTGTTTTTGCTATTGTGGGATGTTGTGTGTTAACATTCGTAGATACTACAAGAACAGTCCATAGTTTTGTTGGGAGGTATAACTTGTCTGTTAAGAAAATGTAAGCATTGTGGAAATGTGTTCACTGACTGCATATTGGGTGAACACGACATGAAATGTGTGAATGGTATGGCCACAACAGACCGATCCTGTGCTAATTGTGTTTAGAGTTTTGCAAATGTGACAACTGTTTGGACAAACGCTTGTTAGCGACTGTAAAAAACTGTAATAGGCTGGTGTAAAAAATTGCTGCCACACCGCCCCCTCGGCCTGGGCTTCGAGGTTTCTGGTAGTTAGAATGATTCATTTAAACTAACATAATCATCCTGCTGCAACCAGGTTTCTGTGAGGCAGAGTAAATCAATTTGTTATACACACCATCCACTGATACACATACAATAGTAATGCTAATCTACTCTACTCTAGTCTTCTCCATTTGGCCACAGGTTCTCATCCACATCACATCTTATGTCATCTAGGGCAACACACCTAGGAAAGAATCTTCTGGCTGCCAGAATTGAAGGAGTTGAAAAATTGAAGGAGTAACACCTGTGTAGATGTTCATCTACAATGAGAATCAGCTGTGGCTGGTTAAACTGCATTTTTAGATTTAAAATATGTTTCAATAAAATATTGCTGTTGCATTTTGCTGTCTTTTTAAGTTTTGCATTGTGTTATTGTTTTGGCCATAAGTTTAACAGTTTTGAAAACAGTATGTAAGCACATGCAAAATGTCCTGTACGTACAAAGATTTTTGGCAGTTGTTGTGTCTGAGTGAGAAGATAATTCATGAAATTTGAGAGATGTAGTCATTGAATGCATTTTGTGCCAAAACAATGATAACTGGTCCTCAGTTTAGCCCACATAGACTTCTGTTGTGCTCACTGTGTGAGGAGTTTTGCAAACGTGACCTAAGTATTGAGAAATGTGTCCTAGCGTCTGTAAAAAAAACTGTAATAATCCACATTTCACTGTTTTACTCTTTGGTTCAGATGTGGATACTGTATTTTTCTTTCTTTGTGATTGTTTATGTTTAAGTTGTTTGCTGTTGGTTTTTAGTTTGTTTTTTGTCTTTTTGGGAGCTGACACAGTCTTTATGTAAATGGTCCCTAAGGACCCCAAAGCGCTTTACACATCCATTCACACACACATTCACACACTGGTATGTAGGAAGCTGTGTGCTATGGGAGATGGGAGATGGCCCACCTGATGGATGCACCTAGAGCCTGGAGAGAGAGAGACTGAGAGTCGCTTTCCCAGGACCTAGCATGGAAACTCATTCCCCACAAACACAAGTCTACTAAGGAGGGTGGAAATGCTTTTGTAGGAAGATCTAAGACTAACATGTGATTGGTTATCCCCTGAATGGCTCACCATTTTGTGTCAGTAACCAGGCTGGTAACTCTGACTCCCAGCCCACTAGCCTGTAGCAAAAACACTTACAATTTTGATTATTTATTAATTTGTTTGCACCAACAAAGTTACTCTCAGCACTGTCTGTAGTGTGTCCTTGAAAACAAACAAACAGAAAACAGAAAATAAAGTGAGAGCTACTTTCGGCTGCTGCTTTGCTATAAGGAACTCCCCGCACAAGTAACTCTGCATGCTTGATTTGAAAGAGTTTCACACCAGATGCATTTGGGTCTCTGGCTGGAATCAAACCAGAAACCTTTCTCTTAATATGTTTACAAATACATAATGGAAGGCACCAAAGGACAAACGTAGTGGCAGCTATGTCTGCATCATTATATCTGCAGCACATGGACAGTTTCTAGCAAAACAGGGAAGAAATCCAGCAAAGACCTGACACACAACCCAAGAGATGCATGTGTCAGTGGCAGGGAGGCTGTCAAGAAGCCAGATTTAAGGAAGGGAAAGTGGGAGAAAAGGCTTACCAGATTGGCCAAATTATCCAGGAACTGGACTAAAAATAAGTGGCAACCTGATGAAGTGATCCAAACTAGAAATGTTTGCTTCAAATCATCATGTATGGAGCAGGTTAGCAAAAAGGTGCAATATAGGAGGCTGGTGGAGGTGGAGTCAGTGGTTGAACAAAAACTCTGCTTTCAATAATGTGTACATATTTACAACACAGAGGTAGGAACTGACGACCCACAACCTTTCATTTTAAATGCTTAAATGGTTCACATATACAGTAGACTGTGACAAAATCACATCATGTTAGGGTCATGTTTGATCTCTTTCAGACTGCATCTGATGCTGCAACTGCAAATGTGCCTCAAGTATTTTTCATAAAACCAAACAAACGTATTACACTTGCCACTTGGATTGTGTATATTCTGGTGATTCTTAATTCCAAAGAAAATAAATGGACATTATCAGATCTGCTGTGTGGCTGTAGCCAAAGGCCTAACAGCACAAAACAATACAGCTCTGATTTACTCTGTGGTCCCCAATACCAGCACATACACAAAGAAGGCATTAATGCTCTCATGCATCTGTGCCAGAAGTTTAATTTGCATCTACATGATTTTAAAGACCATAAAAATGTGATGCTGGTGATACAGTAAAATTGGAAATTGAAAGAGGAGTGAAGAAATTAATGCAGCATAAATGGATTGAGTCTGTTTGTATGAGGTATCAGTGTGCACAGAGTATGCATTCAACCAGCAGCCCATTCGACATGGCATTTATTTGTTGACAGTAAGGTTAAATAGTATGGTTCCTACGTTTTACTTATTTATACTTAATTTAAAAATGTCATTATAAGCTGTGTGGCAGGCCAGTATAGGACCCAAATTCAGGACTCTCAGACGGAAAACCTGACTGACTGACAGATGGATGGAGGATGGGGAACAGGTGGGAACACAGCTGGGACTAATCTGACATAACGAGGCGGAGGGGAAGGAAAACTGATTACACTGAGCGCAGGACAAGGACTATCAAAATAAAACAGGAAACAAGAGACACGACAGATGAATGAACGTGAGTTTGACACAGTGACTGACAATGAAACACAGAGCTACAACCTAACAGAAGCTAAATGATCAAAAGTACAAGAAAAGCAAACATGACAAAAAAGGTATACACGAATGAAAAGAAAGTTACTGCATGACTTATAAATACAACCCAGGTCTTTGCTCTAAGGACTGTCACAGCCTCCCTATTTACTGCCTGCTTTAGGTAGGTGATCACTGATAAGACTGTGGAGCACTGCTTGTTTTCCCTTTCCTCGCTCGTCCCCTGAGATGCTAAATGCAGGGAAATGAGCAGCCAGAGCTGTATTTGATGTTCTAAGATTTGGGGAACAAATGGGAGCACTTTATCCTTGATGCACTCAGAGATTAACATGGCAAACATCAGACTTTGATGTATTAATGAAACATGTCTAAGTAGACGAATCCTGGTGGAAACATACATGCAAAACAATTTAACTTGTGGAACTTCTGCAACAATCGGTGCTGCTTTCATATTATCAGAACTATTTGGTGCATCTGGAAAGCATTCACAGCACTTCACTTCTGCTGCCTCCTGTCATTTTGCTGTCTTATTCCAGCATAAATTAAATTCATTTTTCACATCTGAATTCTACACACAACACTCCATAATCACAAAGTCAAAGAGAAGTTTTCTTGAAAAATAAAAAGCAAAATTTAACATGTACATAAGCATTCACAGCCTTTGCCATGACACTCAGAATAGAGCTCAGGTTCATCCTGCTTCCCCTCAGCATCTGTCAGATGTTGATTCCAATCTAGCTGTGGTAAATTCAGTGGATTGGACATGATTTGTCTATATAAGCTCCCACAGTTGATGTGAGAGCACAAGCCAAAGCATGAAGTTCAAGGAGTTGCCTGCAGACCTCTGAGAGAGGATTGTATTGAGGCATAAATCTGGGGAAGGTTACAGAAAAAATTACAGCAGAATTGAAGGTCCCGATGAGAACAGGGGCCTCCGTCTCTTCCAAGTGCTGGCTGCCCAGCCAATCTGAACAATCGCAGTAGTAGATTATGGATTACATTCATTTTTCACCTCTAAATTCTACACACGACACTCCATCATTGCAGACCGAACTAAGTTTCATTCATTCATTAAAAATAAAACACAAGAACGTATACACAAGAATTCCCCCCTTTTGCCATGACACTGAAAATTGGTGCATCCTGTTTCCACCGACCATTAGTCATGTTTCTTTAACTTGATTGGAGTTCATCTCTGGTCAATTCTACCAAATGATGTGGTGAAATGCATACATCTCCATACATATAAGTTCCCATATCTGTAAATGGAATATGTTAGGAACCACCAGGACTCTTCCTAGAGCTGGCCGACTGGTCAGTCTGCACTTTGGAAGGACTGTAATCATCAAAGTCACCTAGAACCCAATGGTTACTCAGACAGAGCTTCAACATTGCTCTGTAGAGACAGCAGAACCTTCTAGAAGGACATCCTTGATGACAACCTCCTTTAGTGCTCTGGACTTGGGACTGGGGTGAAGGTGAAGAACACAGCCAACATTACAAAGACAATGTTGTCAAATGGCCGAACCAAAGCCCAGTCTGACTGAACATTTCTCAGAGATCTGAACATGGTGTGCACCGACACTGCCCAGCAAATCTGCAATGGGAGCTTGAGAGGTCCTGCAAAGAAGAATGGCACAAACTGCCCCAAAAGAGGTGTGCTGAGCTTAAAGGACCATACTCAAGAAGACTTGAGGCTCTAATTGCAACAAAGTATTGAGGCTGTGAATATATGTGTACATGTTTTATTTTATTTATTTTGAGTAAATTTACAAGAATTTCAAGCAAACTTTTTTTTAACTTTGTCATTGTGAAATTTTGAGGTTAAAAGAGAATTTAATCTATTTTAAAATAAAGCTGTAACATAACAAAGTGGAACAAGTGAAGCTGCCTCCACATGCACTGTACTACACTACAACAAGCCACATCCAGCCATTTCCCTCTGCAATAGATAAAAAATACCGGCTTTATTGTCATTTACAATATACACCAGTTAGTGCATTACAGTTTTTCTCAAATGTTAAATCACAAAAGTCAATCCTGTAACCCAAATGACCAGTAGTCTAAACACATTTACTAAATGTAGCCACCATATTCCAGTACCATAAACACATGTCACATGAAGACACAATTCACAAAACACAACCCTCTGTACTCATAAATCTAAACACATTTTTCCTTGCTAAAACACATGTTGCAAAACAACTCTGCTCATATTCTCAAATGAAAGCCCATGTGATGCAAAATGCTTGCCACAGTCACCAATCTTTGAACACAGGGAACACACCTGGCATCATTCACTACACACAATGACTCAAAATTGAAGACACTTGTTGCTAATGCTGTACCCACATGTAAAAGCAAGTTCAGAGTGCACAGTATGCTGAAGATTCCAAACAAACACAATGGATGAAGGCAGAGTCAGGGGAAGAGGAATTTGATGCAGAGGAGGGAGAAGAGCTGGCCCTGGAAGAAGAGGAGCAGGCCAATGAGGAAGAGGAGTTCAAATGAGAGGAGGAAGAGGAGCGACCAACGAGGAAGAGGAGAAGGCCAACATGGGAGAGGAGAAGGTCCAGGAGGGAGAGCAAGACAACCTCGCACCATCATTACGGACGAGATGCGAGCAACAGCTCAGCGACATGATGCCGCACAGTGATTGTGGTGTGTGTGTGGTGTGAATAACGTAAATAAAAAAACTTCCCACCCTGTTCATGTTTTCAAGATTACTGTTGTGTGCAATAGATTCTGTTTTTGCATTGAGTTGTGTTACAGTAGTGTACGTACATGCAAGATTTTCTATAGATTTATACTACTCATATGAAACTCACAAATCTAAATGCCTAATCCTCTGCAGAGATCTACGACGATCCGTTACTGTATAGTTTCTAAAATATGCATTGGCAGTTATGAAACAAAGAACCTTCTCACAAATTGAGCATTGTGTTTTCAATTGTTTTGCTGTAGTGTGTAATGCTGTGTATAGTGTTTACAGTTTTGACAGCTTCGAGCTGCTCTCTTGGTGTGGGAGTTTGAGTTTTGCAGTGGGAAGGTGTGGTTGTGTTTATGTAGCTTTAGAGAAGGGTGTTGTGTTTGGACATTGGGGGACCTGGTGGTAACGTTTGTGACATGTGTTTTAGCATTTGAGAAAAACTGTAATACGATATGTATGAACAAACCCAAATCTAAAAGTATAAAATACAAAAAATCAAATATATACTAACTGTACAGGAAATAAATACACAAATATAGCAACAACAAAAAAAAGCGTACATCACCATTCCAAAAATATTGCGCTGCCTAAACGTTCAGTCATTTGAACAGTCCGGGAGCAGTAAATGTGCACTCAGTATAGTTGGATGAGAGGGTAAGCTGGCTTTTCTGTTCCTGATGCTTCTTTCTAGGCGCAGGGAGAACAGTGTGTGGTGGGGCTGGGCGGGCGCTCTGATGTTGTGGGCTCTGCTGAGACAGCGTTAGGTCCTCACCACTCTCTGCAGTGATATCTCGGAAGACTGGAACTTCCAAACCAGACAGATATTCAGCAGATCATCTCTATGTTGCCACAGGAGAGAGTGGTGAGGGTCTGAGGAGAAAGTGTGCAGGAAGTACAGATGCTGCTGAGCCCATTTAACCAGTGACGATGTGTTTACTGACCCATACAGACAATCAGTTATCTGCACCCTCAGGGAAAGGCTGCTGACTACCTCCGCAGCTCTGCTGTCAGCTAACGAGGGGTGAAACACTTCAGGACTATGTCTGAAGTTGATTATCATCTGTTTGATCTTCTTGATTTTCAGAATGAGATTTTTATCATTCCTCCCACCATTAACCACCTGTCTATAGGATAACTGTTGTCTCTAATGTCCCGTCCCCATCCCTGATGATGTCATTGAAAACAGATGAGGTCTGTTGGTGAGGAAGCCTAGCAGCCAGTTAGAAATGGTGACGCTGAAACCCAGGAGATTCAGATTTCTCACCAGCTACTGTGGGATAGTACTCAAGTCCAAAAAATACATTTGTGTGTAAGTGAGCTCCTCCAGAAATGCCAAGCTCAGGTGAAGAGCAGAGGAAATTGTGTCCTCTGTGGAGCATTTTGGCCAGTAAAGCTCAGTCAGATTAGGTGCAGGCTAAAGACTGGCTTTTATTGCAGGGGTGTTGTTTGTTACTGCAAATCAGCAGAAAACTGTGTTCATTTCATTGAAAATGTTGTCAGACCGTTATAATCTGTTACCACCTGAATCCCCTGCACATGTGTCTGGTGTTACTGCGGTCACAGGAGACGTTTTGAATCCAACCAGCATGGCTACGCTTTGCTGTTCTGGTCGCATGGTTGAGCTTAGCTCTCACCTTTCTGAGTCTCAACACTCTGATTTATGTTTGCATTAGGTGGATGCAAACAGCTGTGATGATAATCGTGGTAAATGGGTCTGCATGTCACCGTCAGCAGCTCTATGTCAGGAAAACACTGACACCACTGCATTGTTGTCACATCATGTGTTGTTAGTATACATGCATAAACCAACACCACAGGATTTAACACTAAGAAGCTTGGCTCCTATCCATCCAAAGCTTTGTTATCCCATCAGAAACAGCCACGTTCAGCTAAGTTTGTTGCAGGATCATCGGACAGAAGTCTCTTACCCCCCATTTTATCATTAGATAATCTAGACTCTTATATAGTGCAATTTATTTTCTAGAGAGGGGATGTAAGTGAGCAAAATAATGGAAGTGGTGTTCTGCACATAGTAGTCTCTAGCTTAGCTGTTAGCCTCCCCTGACAGTTCCTCTTACACTTCCTGTCACCTCCATCTCATCCTGTGTCCTCTGTCTGGGAAGGGAACTACTCTGAAAACACATCAGGTCTCAGTGGGTGAAAATACTGCTGGATATTTACATTGATATGATGTGCTGGGAATGAAAGGACACCACATTGTTTGGTGGAAATGTCGCTATCAGTAGTGAGACTGATCCTAGCCAAAGCAGCTGAAGCTGATTAATGCCCCCTCTGCTTATTAACTGACCACATCAATATCCTAGAAGTGTAACTTGATGGATCAGTGCTTCTTTAATATTGTTGAGCAGTGTATGGAAAGAAGGTTACAAATGTTATTACTGTTACAGAGACACACAGAGAGCCTCCAGCCACGTGGTGGATTTGAACTCAGGTCCTTCTGGCTTTGAGGCAACAGTGCTAGCCACCGCACCAGCATGCTGATAGCTCAGTTTTAAACTAATTTTAATAGTAGACACAGCTAACCTAAGAAAATAGAAAACCCAGGTTTTAAATGATGGCTTCATTGACGAAAAGATCCCAAAGTTGGACTCCATCACTCTGTCCGTTGGAGTCACCTCGCCTGAAACTGATAGCTGTTAATAAGAAGAACATCATATCAATAGTCAAACATGGTGGTGTGAAGCTTTAGGACTGCTCTGCTGTTTCAGCATCTGGACAACTTGCTGTGGTTAATGGAACCATGTATTTTGCTCTCTGCCAAAAAGGAGAATAAGTGAGTCAGGAAGTTAGTGGGGGGTCAGAATTTGGGGTCATTGTGCAGTTCATTGTAGACTTTAAGTACTTCCCAGTGCTCAGAGGGCAACTGGAATGCATGGATACACATATACATGTAGTATATGTATACATGTAGTTAAATTATGTAGTTAAAATGTATTTATCCATCCATCCATCTTCACACGCTTTATCCAAGGCCGGGTCGCGGGGGCAGCAGCCTAAGCAAAGAGGCCCAGACCTCCCTCTCCCCAGCC
>NW_024584291.1:0-14330 GCF_018398535.1 Haplochromis burtoni
CACAGCACGTTACAAACTGGATGAAATACGACTGCAGATCGCCACTCGACGGACTTTTAACAACTGTTCGTGCATGATTTTCACTGAAACCTGGCTGGACAGCACCATTCCCGATGCGGCTATTGATCTAGCAGGCCGCACCGCCTATCGAGCCGACAGGTCTGCGGACTCGGGTAAGAAGACTGGCGGGGGGCTGTGCATCTATATTAACAACTTTTGGTGCACGAACGTCACGGTAACGGAAAGACTGTGCAGTACAGAGGTAGAACTGTTGGTGTTAAAGTGCCGTCCATTCTATCTCCCTCGGGTCCCGATACCCTGGACCCGTTACACTTTTTTTAAAGTACCACAATAGTTACTTTTCCTTGTAATTAGTTAGTTTTGTAACATTGTAACACTATTACTTTTTTGAACGAGTAACTAGTAATGATAACTAATTACTAAAAATTAAGTAACTTGCCCAATGCTGAGAAGCACAGAGGAAGCTGCTGATGGTCAGATTGAACAGAGATCACCACAGGAAGCAGACAGACAATCAGCACTTTACACTGCATCAAAGTCAGCAGGGTCACCACCAGCTGATGTGATAAAGATGTGGATCTCAGACTGCACCAGTGTTCCTCCCACTCATCAGGATCCACCCTGAAGGCTGCAGCATGACTGGAACAGGTTATTCTGATCATTCCTCCTCTGCTGCAAGACCAAAGATGATCATCATGTAGCTGTGAAGACAGTAGTGGAAATTTTACAAATGACTGAAATCACCTTCCTGTAAAGACCGCTGACCTTCAGCAGCAGAACAAACACTGGTCTGACATCCTGCCAGCTGACACAGCTGGATTTATACCTGTGAAGTAGTCAGACTCAAACATTAAGGAAGGTGGTAGGGAAGCAGACTTTGCAGACATTTCAGGTTTCCAGAGGTGAGCAATTTATTTACAGTGAACTTAATTTAATGTGTAACTTAACAAACCTCAAAAGTGCATGGATCTGGTAACACAGCTCACCTCTCCTCGTTGTCGTCTTCTTCTTCTTCTTCCTCCAGTTTAACAGCAGCTTGCATCCATCGAAGTTGCATTACTGCCACCCTCTGGTGTTACTTAGACTGCACTTAGTTCTTTAAATCCTCTTAAACAACCCCGTTCTTCTCAGAAACCGAAGAACCACTCCTTTCCGTTCATGATATCCTGGCCAGTCAACCAGGGGCGGAGCGTGGGGGTGGCTTACTGGGCTTAAGCCCGGGTTGTTTTGTCAGAAGCCCGGGGTCTTTTGGAGTGTAATTTTTTCATAGTTAGATGCCTGGCTGACAACTGTATAAAACAAAAAGTACACACAATATTCGAAGCACATAGTGCACACTGTGGGAATTTACGACTGTGCGTGAATCCCCCCTGATATTGGTATGATCCGAGCTCAGGCACTAAGCGACTGAGCGAGGGGGCGGGGCAGCTGCTGCCTGTGAGTGCGCTGTTGGAGAAACGAGCCAGCCATACTAAGGAGAGCTTAAGTTTGACCAGGTACCAAAGCAAATCATTCGTACCGTACAAATAATGTAAATATGACGGTGAATCACGAAAGATTGATATCAAACTGATCACTTGACCAATATTACGTTACTTGCTCTTCAAGTGAATCAACAAATGGCGAAATGAAAAGCCGAACAAATGCTATTTTTTTAGAGAGTCTTAGCTTACGTGTGTTTATTTCATATTTTCAGTTCTTACCCTCCCCGACTAAATCGGTTTCAGTTATGTACTGAAATATAAGAATGGACATTAGAGGGTTCTTTCAAAGAAAAAACTCAGGTAAATGTTATTTTATATATTATGCTTTGTATGTTGTTCAGTATATTTCTATGCAAAACAAGAGGGATTTCAGTACACAGCAGGATATTCACATTTGTAACCAGATATTTACACTTTAGGGAGAAAACATAAAACATTTTTACTGTACAACATCAATTTAGAGTAAACTTTTGTTTTAGATAAATATTGAAATATCTTTTGAATTAGTTAAATGTCAGAATAAAGAGAGACAGAGCTTTCTGTTTTTTATCACTTTCATCAAATTTAGGAGTACATTACACTAAGTTTATTGTTAATTAATAAGAAACTCCAGACGATTCCATTCTGAGCTGAAGAAGCTTCTGATAGGTTAGTAGAGTCCATGTGAGTAAACTGGTGGCACAGCTGTGGATGCATATAAGGCAAAACACAGAGCCTGTTTCTGTGACATGGGAACATCAAGAGATGTCAACCAAAACACCAGGAACAGAACTGTGGAGCTCCATAAGTGTGGCTCAGTTTGAATACAATTTGGTGCCATTTACAATTAAGAAATACAGATAGTTTCTCTCTTTACTCTTAAAGTTAACAAATATGTTTTTATATTTATCAATCAATTCTTATTCTACACATGACAATCTCCTCCCGCCTATTCATTTCTTTATTTCTTTTAACTTCTACTGTATCTGTATTTTGTACCCTATACAATTGTCTCCCTTTAGTTTCCTTATCCGATGCCATTTCCCACAACTTCTTACTTTCACTCCAAACAATACACATTCCCTCAGATTTAGATAATGGTATCTGTACCTCAATATCTACTCTTTTAACAACTTCCGTAGCCATTCTATCTGCTCTTTCATTCCCTATAATGCCTATATGAGCTGGTGTCCACATTATTACTACACTTTTGCCCTGCTCACACACTCTATGGTGAGCAAACATAACTTCATACAGAATGGTCTGATTACTACTTAATTTCCATTTTCTGTACTTAACACAGCTGACAATGAATCAGTGCATATTATTACTTTTGGAACTCTGCTGTCTTCCACCCATTCTAAGTCCATCAATATGGCACACAACTCTACTGCATACACACTCAAAAAGTTTGATGTTCTCTTCCCAAACTTGATATTTAATTCCGGCAATACCACTGCCAAACCAGTTGCTTCACTATCCGGATCTCTCGATTCATCTGTGTACACCTGCACATAACCACTGTACTTGCCTTCCAATCTACAGGGTGGGCCATTTATATGGATACACCGTAATAACATGGGAATGGTTGGTGATATTAAAGTCCTGTTTGTGGCACATTAGTATATGTGAGGGGGCAAACTCCTCAAGATGGGTGGTGACCATGGTGGCCATTTAGAAGTCGGCCATCTTGGATACAACTTTTGTTTTTTCAATAGGAAGAGGGCCATGTGACACATCAAACTTATTGGTAATGTCACAAGAAAAACAATGGTGTGCTTGGTTTCAACGTAACTTTATTCTTTCATGAGTTATTTACAAGTTTCTCTTTGTTCACAGCCATTGACATGTCGAAGAGGTTAACACGTGAGGAGCGGATCAAAATTGTGTTGATATCTGGTGAACGCAGTAACCGGGTCATTGCAGCAGATTTCAATGCACGACCCTCATGAAGACTGAAAAGAGAACAAACTAAGTATGAACAAATGACGTCTGTACAAATGATGTGGGACATCTGTAACATAATAAAATATAAAGAAACATGTAACTGAGTATTTGCTTAATTTGCAATTTGCAACAGAACGTTTACACAAACAAACCCGGGAAGTATGCAGCAATGTTACTTGAGAAACAGCAAATCAAATCAAATAAAGAGAAATAGAATAATGTGTATAATGTGCAAAAAAAGTCAACACATGTGGGACAAATGGAGAGCATTGCAACTGCTCATCCACTTTGTCACAATACCCTGACGAATTTCATGTTCACAGAAATGACAGAAACGCAATAATAACACTGAGATTGTGATTTAATTGTGATGTCATCTGCAACACAGAATCATTAAGCAAGCCTGATGTGACCTTTGATAAAACTGAACCTGAACCCTGCTGTGTACACATAAAGCCATCCAAGAACAGTGTGGTGTTGAGTACTGATTCAAGGGTTTGCTTTATCAGGTTGTAACCTCTTTACCACGTTCTGTAGTCCTCCAACCTTTATACAGTATATAATAACTTTATTTGTGTAGTTTTTATATGTAAACATTTTCAAAATTTCTTTTAGTAAAAAGGAATAAAGTGATGTCTGTACTCTATAAAGTCAAGGTCCATGTATTGTTTTCTAAAAGCAGAATTGCATAACATTTGAGACTATGGTTGGCTGGAAACCTGCATGATGGCAAGAAATGGTAGGATGTGGTCTGGCCTTGTGGTTCGTCTAAAAAGCATAGCTGCTGTTTCTCTAAGCAAGCTGCAGAGTTTTGATGGTCTCTGAAGAGAATTCTGTCAAAAGACAAGTTTAGTAAACCCCCCTCAAAATCTGAGTGAATACAGTTTTTTTTGGTTTGTTTTGTTTTTACTGAAGTAATGCATTGGCTTCATTGAAGTAAATTATCTTTACCATAACACCACTTTAAATGAAAACATAATCTTTGTCTCTGAATATCAGAATTACTCTGCTGAAGCTGTGCTACTCTCATTTTCGTAAAGTAGTATTTTATTAGCTTTATAGATTATTTTCCTGTTTCTGAACAATTTCACATGTGCTACTCCATGTTTTACGCTGATGACACTGTTTTATGTGATACATTTGTCTAACCAGTCTGCTTTGTCACAGTTCTTTATTCAGATATGCTACTGAGTGTTATTACCACTTCAAGCTGGGTTCTAGACTCACTTTTAAAACACAAGTTGATGCCTAAAAGTCAAAATGACTGACTTTTTTGACCATCTTTTGTTAGCCTCACTATTTAGAAGGCAGCCCAAAGTTATCTGATTTCTGGTGTCTGTTATCAGTTTTTGGTGATGCTGTGTGTATGCAGCCTTTTATTCTGAAAAGAACATCGTGATCTTTAGAAATGCCTTATCTTTGGCCTAACCCTGTCACGATCCTGGGTCTTATGACCCAGTGTTTTGAGTTTTAGTTCTTTTGATGTTTATAGTGTATGTTTAAGCTTATTAGGTTTCCTATGTTCATTTGCTTATTAGCTCCCCCTTGTGTTTTCAACCCCTGTGAAGTCTCCCTTGCCCTTCGTGTGTTTCATGTCTGTTGTCTTATGTTGTCATGTCTGCCTCTCATGTTTCCCGTTTTATTTTGAAGAGATCTCGTGTTTTTATATTATGGATTATGTTTTGAGTCCTTTGTTGTACTGTTTCTGTTTCCCTAGATTTCAGTTATGGTTATCATAGGTTTAGTTCTTTGGCTTTGTAATATGGCTTCCCTGTGTTCAATGTTGTGTCTACTGTGACCTCTTTATACCATGTTTCTGGTCCCTATGTTCTGTCTTCTCAGTTGCTGTTAAGTTTGCATGGTTAGAGTTCAGTCAGTGTGTTTCCTGTTTTACTTTGAAGGTTCGTGTCTCATGTGAGTGTTTCTAGTTTTGCTTCCTTGTCTCGTCCAGCCTGATTACTCCCAGCTGTGCTCTCCTTCTGTGTCTCATTCCTTCGTTATCCCTCTGTGTATTTAAGCCCTGTGTTTCTCTTTGTCGGTGTCGTAGTCTCCCTCATGCTGTGTGTGATGCTCCCCGTGTCTCCTGGTATACTTTATGATTAGCTTTCCCAGTTTAGTTTTGTATTGCCTGTGTTCTATTTCTCCAGCAATTGAGTTCAAGTTCTGTCCCCATGAGTTTGCGTTTGGGTCCTCTCCTGCCTGCCACACAGCCGAAACATGACAAACCCGGCATAAAAGAGTGAGGTGGTCAAGAGGAGTGCAGCAGGTATAAATATTAAGATAGCATAAGAAGATAAGATAACCCTTTATTAGTGTCCCACACCTGGGAAATCTGTTATTACAGCAGAAAGTGGACAGTGCAAAGTTACAATATACAATAGATTTTTTTATTCTATGTTGTCAGAAAAAAAAACAAAAATAAACAGCAAACTTTCTGATTTTTTTTTTTGCTGAAATAGTTCAGTAATCAATATAACATTTAATTGGACATTTTGGTTTGCAAAATAAAATACATCATTAATGTCTTTGAATATTTATTTTAGTAAACTGAAACCAGTACTATCAGTTGACCATTGTTTTAGTCTATATATGATTGCATTTACAGTTTCAAAAGCGAAACTAACTGTTTTTATTATAGACAGTCTTTAGAGAAATGCTTAGTGTTGTCCTTTAGTGTTTAAGTTGTTTTATTGACAAAGTTTTTTTTTTGTGACATTTTTAGGTTTGTTGATTTTTTTTTTTTTGTTTTTGGTTTGGGTTTTTTTTTTTTAGCAAAGCTCCAGCCTGCAGGTCGTTTAACCAGGTTTCATTCTGAGACTTCTGTCTTTAATGTGGTAACAGGCTGTTGTTAAGGGCTGAAGTGAGATTCTGTTGCTCACTTTCTTCTTCAGTCATCATCCAAGCAACATGGAGACCACATCTGTCACACTGCTCTTTGGTGAGTCACACAGAGCTCCTACACTTATTTAGTTCAGCTCCCACAGAGATCAGAGTGTGTCCAGCTTAAGGACAGATACTCTGTGAATGCTGAGTTTTCTTGGTGCTACAGGAGGTAAAAACAGGAAGTCAGCTGGTTTCTGTACACAGGTGCGAAGTAGAGAAAGCTGCACCAGAAAATGAGAAAAAAATATCTAAATATTTTTTTTTTACTAAGTTTAGAAACTGGAAAGGGACACATGCTTCACCCTTTTTCTTGTTTTGTACAATTAATATGCATGTTAAAAGTGGATTAAACTTTATGTCTCCTGTTTTTATTGGTTTAGTTTCAACCATACTCATGGTTCATGTTAAAGATGTCATGCTGTTTTTAATCAAACCACAAACTCGTGGTCCTTGATTATAACAAACAGTAAACAGCCTCTGAAATTACATTAGCATTAATACTCAGCTGAAACTGTGCTGAAGTGGTTTTTCAGCATGAAACATGAAAAGTAGACAACTCTGCTCACAGCCACATAACGAGTCCTCTGATTACATCCAACATTAGCGAGTAGTAGGAACGTTTAGAACGAATGAAAAAATAATTATCTGAGTACACAAACCAGAGGGAGGCGCTCATCTTTGATGGGAGCATTAAAATTGAAAATGTTTTTCAGATTATCTGTGATCACAGCATGACTCAACGGGTGAGTTAGGAGATGAATTTCCTGGTTCCTAGTTATAGCCAGTTCATTAAGTTAAGACAGATTTTTCAAGATTAGGGATCCATTAAATAAATGGATGATCCTGGTCAACGTTCCCTCTAATGTTTCATGTGTCTGAACACACAAACTGAGCGTCCCTTGGACCACTGTGAGCGACAGCAGACGTGTGCACTGTGGTCACGCCAGCATCCAATCCATTGTTATGACCCAGTGATGTGTATGTTGGTATTGTGCCTCCCACCGGAGGATGGTTGGTGGTATTTTCCCTTTTCTTTCTTTTTCCCTCTCCTAGAAGGTGGACACCTAGGCGTGGCTGCTAAGTATCCGGGTGGAGTCTTTACCTATCCTCGGACTGGATAATTGATGGACCATCCTCCGGTACTTAACGTCCGGATGACAGTCACCTGGCAGCGCTTTTGGGGAACCCCGTTGACTCGATCACGGAGTTGTGTGTTGTGTTATTGTAGTGCAGGCTGGAGGATTCCCGTGTACCTCTAGCCGTGCCATGTAAATAATTGTAAATAGGTTAACAAGTGGCGGTCACTTTTTGTTTTGTACCTTTGCTGTATAACTTTCACTGTCGCAGCCTAGTAGGCGTGAGAAGCCGTTTTCTTTTGTTGAACAAGTTTTCTCCTGTTTTTTTTGTTAGGAAATTAGGTAAGAGACTTGTCTTTTGTTTTTCTTTTTCTTTTTTTGTAGGGAAGTGTAGGGAGTGGGTTTTAGGGGGTTTTGTTTATTGTTTTGGCATTGCTCACTGCTGATGAAAATAAATGGCTGCTTAAATACTTGACGAAGGTGTCTTTGTTGGGGTTTGTGCATGGGTGGGAAGTGAGTGGGGCAAAACTTTTGTTGCGTTTGATTACTTGCCGGGACCAGAACGTAACACCATCCAAGTTACATGCTTATTAAAGTAATCAGATTACAGCATTTATGTTAGACTACTTTTAATTAACTGCTTTAGCCCACTTAGAATGAAAATTAAAAAAAAATCTTGTTCATGACCTGTAGCATGTTAACAGTATTGGAAGTAAAAATAAATTGAACTCTAATTTATAAAACACAACTTTCTCTTTTTATTTTATTTTATTTTTTATAAAGCTCTGACTTGTATTATGAGTCTGTAACTCTCTGTCTGCAAATACAGTAAATAATGACCAATATTTGGCAATTAATTATATAGTTACTACTTCAAAAAAGTAACTGAGTTATGCAAACAACAAAGCTTTCTGCAGCTGTTTACCTAAAAACAAACATTTCAATCTATTTACAGAACAATCAGCTGTTCTGCATCAAATCTGATGCCACACAAATTATTTGTGCCGCTCCAAAACATAATTTGTGTCCACTATGAGATGAAGGAGAACAACAGCCTGATACCTGCAGGCCTGACAGCAGCAGATGTGTCACTGCTGTAACACCTGTAACACTCAGCAGTCGCCTCATTGTTCTGACACACACACAACAAAACTACTGACTACACTACACACTAACTACACAAGATTTGCGCTAAACGTCGCAAATCACTCACGTCTCAAAACCGCCGTCACTCCTAAAACTTCCCCCCATTTCTTAACAACTAAATGCCATGTTTTGATTGGTCAACATGGTACATTTTTCGACCAATAGGAAAGGCTGGGGGTGTTTTGGTTTTGCCTTTGCTCACAGGCGGAGATTACGTTCGAGCGTTTTCCTTATAAAACGCAGTTTTTACCATTTCATGAAGGAAGGAAGAAAACCAAACATTGCAGATATTTTTATCATAACGCTGGTTTTACGTGGCCGATCAACACAATTTAAAAACTGGTATAAAGTCCACACTTTTTCCATCAATTGTTCCGTCTGTCCTGCTCACATCTCCAATGGTTGTACACGTTGTCATTAACGTGGCTTCACTCCACATCAGCCACGCCGCTTTGCTCGCTAAAACACCGGCGTCGGCACATAAGGACGCTGTCATAGCCTGTCAACGACGTTGATTAGCTGCGTATATACGAATGTGAATCGCATCATTGGCTGGACTATGAGATAAGGTGGTACCGTTCTAATCCCATAGCGGAGCAGCCAGTCACTCACTGACTAACACCGCAAAACAGAATTTTTAACGTATTCACTTTAATTTAAATTCAGGTTAGAATTTTTTTTGTGTGTGCAACGCAGATTTTTTCTGCGCAGAGACCGTGCCAGCAGTACGCAATTTAGAGGGAAGATTGATCCTGGTGTCGCTGACATCAGTGGGAAAAGGATTAAGCCCTCTGAAAAGGGATAACTTTTGTATTAAAAGTTATCCCTACCATGAAAAGCTGCCATGAAAAGGATTCCGTTCAAGGACCGCGGTTCTGCACAGCAGCTGAGAAACCAAATCACACAACTTACACAAGACTTCTCTCTGATCAAAAACAGACTTTGGATTACAGCATTTGGCTCCTCTCAGGCTTCTTAACAATCTTAACCAGAAATGGGCAGTAAAGCATTGTAATCTGATTACTTTTTTCAAGTAACAAGTAAAGAAACCCCTCTGCAAATCACTACCTTATTGTGGTGAAGGGGTTTGTGTGTCCCAGGGATCCCAGGGGCTATGTTGTCTGTGGGCTTTTGCCCCCTGGTAGTGTTTCCAATGGCAAATTGGTCCTGTGTGAGGGACCAGAAAACAAGCGATTCAGAAGACCCCTATGAGGAGACCATCTGGGGAACAGTTCCCCCTGCCTGAGATAGGCTTACTGGGGCCCCAGGCCTGGAGACTGCTCGAGGGTGAGCATTTGGTGGCTGGGTTTAAATCCATGAGGCCCAGCCAGGGACAGCCGGGCAGCGGCCAGGAGCGGAGTTCCTGGTAGACCAATCCCCAGCTACCAAGACTGGCAACTGGGACATGGAATGTCATTTCTCCGGTAGGGAAGAAGCCTGAGTTCCTGGGTGGGGTGCAGGAGGGTGCTCCACCTGGGGACTCTATTGTCTTACTGGTGTGATTTCAATGCTCATGTGGGCAACGACAGTGAGACCTGGAGAGGCGTGATTAAGAGGAACGGGCTCCCAGATCTGAACCCGAGCTGTGTTTTGTTGTTGCACTTCTATGTAAACCACAGTTTGGCCATAACGAACACCATGTTCATTATAAGGAGTGTCCATAAGTGCAGATGGCACCAGAATGCTCTAGGCCGCAAGTGGATGAGCGATTATGTAATCGTATCACCAGACCTGCGGCCATATGTTCTGGACACTTGGGTAAAGAGAGGAGCGCTCTGAGTTCCTGAAGGCTCTTGAAGTTGTAGGGCTGTCCTGGTTGACACACCTCTATAATGTTGCGTGGTGATAAGGGGCGGTACCTCTGGATTGGCAGACCGTGGTGGTGGTGCCCATCATTAGGAAGGGGACCGGAGTGTGTGTTCCAACTATAGGGGATCACACTCCTCAGCCTCCCTGCAACAGTCTATGCCAGGGTGCTGGAAAGGAGAATCCATCTGTTCCAATCTGGGATAGGAGGAACAATGCACTTTTCGTCTTGTTCATGGAACACAGGATCAGCTCTTTATCCCCTCAAAGATACTTGAGGGTGCATAAGAGTTTGCCCAACCACTCTACATGTGTTTTGTGGACTTGGAGAAGGCATTCAACCGTGTCCCCCAGAGTGTTCTGTGGGAGGTGTTTTCCGGAGAAGAGCCTCAATAGATTTTTTTTCTGAGGACATTAAGAAGGAGTTTGAACTTTTAACTCTTTGGATTTTCCTCCTGTTGCAGGTGTGTGTGTGCTGCTGCTGTCTGCACCGACTGTTTCTGAAGGTGAGTTGATGAAGTGAAAACAATCGGTGAAACTCCAACAAGAACACAAATTGTCATGGTCCTGGGTCGGTGACCCAGCACTTTAAGTTTGTTATTATCATTTTCTAGTTTATTATTATGATGATTATTATTGTTTGAGTTCTCTTCGGTCTGCCTCTGAGTCTGCGTCTGTATCTCTGTCTGTCTATGGTGTCACCCCGTCTGTTTGTGAATCTGTCTGTTCAGTTCAGCGTCTTGTCTGGTTCCCTGTGTCTGAGTTTCCTGTTTTATTGTGAAGGTCTGTGTCGTATGTGAGTGTGCTCAGTTTACGTTTCCCCTGTCTCGTCAGCTGTGATTTCTCCCAGGTGTGTTCCCCTCCTGTCTCTCATCCCTTGATTACTGCCGTCTGTGTATTTAAGCCCTGTGTTTCTCTGTGTCTAGTGTCGCGTCGTACCCTCAACTTGCTGTGTGTTTGTAATGTCCTGTCCTCCAGCACCTCGGTTTAGAGTTTTGCTTTTTGTAAGTTTTATTTTGTGAATCATTCCTCCAGCAATAAAGCTGCGTTTTCAGTTTATTCCCTCTCCAAGAGTCCTGCAATTTTGGGTCCACCACTTCTGCTTGCCTGCCACACAGCCAACCATGACAGAACGACGCGACCAGTACATGGACCCAGCGGACTCATCCCGGGAGCGCGATCTTGCCGCGTCATGGCCCTAATGAAGCAGATTTCCCACACAAAGGATACTAAGGCGATGGCGATCGGATTAAACGCTATCGGAACAATCCTCGAGGGAATCCACATCTCTGCCAACTCAAGGGATTCATGAGCTTAATTGACGAGATGCACGAAGCCCAGGAGGTTCTTCAGGCTCGGGAGCTAGCGGCCTTTGCTCGTTCGCAGTACTCCACTCCGAGGCCTCCGCAGCAACAGCAGCAGCTGGACGGAGCGCGCCGCGAAGCAGCGTAAGCTCCCTGCAACACAGCAGCAGCCGAACACGGAGCTTTCTGCGACACCACAGCGATCGCCGCGGCAGGATATCAACCCCTTGCCGCTGCCACCGAGTGAACTACCGACTCCGGTCTGCTCCGACTGTCGCTCGCCAGCCTCTTTCCTTGCGGCCATGTGGGCGCAGGATGAGGAGTCGGCCTCTCCGCCATCGCCATTCTCCTCTGCAGTTTCCACTCCCACTTCCAGGAGGAAACGGCACCGGCGCCATCACCATTCCTCGCTACAGCCGCACTCCAGCCCCTTCCCAGAGCAATCAGCAGCTGTGAGTAACCACGACAGTTTTTCCCGCACTCCTTCTGGGAATGACAATAAAAAGGACTATGTTTCTTCTGCTCCATCTGACCCTGTTAACCCCGTATCAGCTAAAGCTGCGGCTTCCACCCCGGAGACAATTAACCTCAGCTCTGAGAACATTAAGACTGTTTTATTCTCTGAACTGCCACCTCAAGAGACTGTTCAGTGTGCGCCCAAATGTTTCATTTCTTGGGCTACTGACACTCATTTAAAGACTTCAAGTGGTAATGTTGCTAGATATTGACACAATCTCCAGGGCCTCCCCAGAGTCTGAGTGTCCTCCCTCAGCAGACTCTGGACCGCTAGAGGCTGAAGAGCCAGCATTTCCCGAGTCTTTTAAAAACTCCACTGAGGTAGTGCAGTCAGCTGCCCAGCAGTCATCACACTTAGCAGTCCAGCAGCCCTCAGTTCGCTTAGCTGCCCAGCCAGAAGCTCACTTAGCTGCCCAGCGGTCCCCAGTTCAGTCCTCTGCAGCTCAGTCTCCTCCTGTTCTCCAGTCACTCGCAGCTCAGTCGACCTCAGTGCACTCTCTTGTATTGCTCTTGTATCTATTCAGCCACCATCTCCTCCCACTCATTTTCAGGAGGAGGATGGCCCCACACAGACTTTCGTTGCTCCTCAAGACCTGGCTAAATTTGAGACTTTTACTCTCTCCGGGGCCTCCCCAGAGGTTAAATATCAGCATCCAGTTAACTCTGGACCCCTGGACATAAAGAAGCCAGCGCAACCTGTTTCGTCCCTGCCAGAGTCCCGTGTGCCGGCTGGTCCTGTTTTGCTCCTGCCAGAGGCCCGTGTGCCTGCTGGTTTTGTCCTGTGTGTTCCAGGGGCCCCTGTGCCCACTGGTCCTGTGACTGTTTTTGCTGGAGGGTAGCCCATCCAGCCTTTTGCATCGTCAGCTGGAGGGCCCGAGGAGCCCGTCCAGCGACCTTCCTCGTCAGCTGGGGGGCCCGAGGAGCCCGTCCAGCACCTTCCTCTCAGCTGGGGGGCCCGAGGAGCCGTCCAGCCACCAGGCTCCACGCAGTCTCCACTCACAGCAGCCGCATCCACAGTTTCGTCCACGCTGCCGCCAGCTGCAGCCTCCGTGTCTTCATCCTTGCCAGGTGCAGCCTCCGTGTCTTCATCCTCGCCAGCTGCAGCCTCCGTGTCTTCATCCTCGCCATCACCTGGTCCAGCTTCAGCTTCACCCACGCCGTCGCCTGGTCCAGCTTCAGCACCATCAGCTTCGCCGTCGTCTGGCCCAGCTTCAGCATCATCAGCGTCGTCTGGCCCAGCTTCAGCATCATCAGCGTCGTCTGGTCCAGCTTCAGCATCATCAGCGTTGTCTGGCCCAGCTCCGGTTTCATCTTCGCCTGGTCCAGCCGCAGTGGCTTCTTCCACGCCAGGTCCGGCTTCAGCATCCGGTCCTGCCTCGTCTGGTTCTGCGGTTGCCACACCGTCATCAGTTCCAGCTCGTCCTGTTCCACCTTGTCTCTGCCGAAATGAACTGTGCTGGCCTTCTGACCTATCTGCCCCCAGGCCGACCTCCTGAGCTACGTTTTGGACTGTGCTCCCCTGTGTGTTTTTATTTTTTTTGTGTCATTTTGTTTGGTTTTCTGGGAGGGCTCTTCTTTTGTTCTGTTCTGGGCCCTCCATCCTGTACCTCCCGCCACCCACCCTGGCTTGGTGGTCTGTTTGTGTTTTGGGGCTGTCGGGGGCCAGCCCTTGAGGGGGGGTACTCTCATGGTCCTGGGTCGGTGACCCAGCACTTTAAGTTTATTATTATCTGTTAGGTTTTGTATTGTTGATTGTCATTTATGCTTAGAAATATTTAACCATGTATGCTTAGAGGTGTATAATCAATTGTGTAGTGGTAAGCTGTGTGATCTTTAACAGGCTACAAAGCCTTGGTGTGTATTCCACACTAGAATGCACACCCACAGCCTAGGAGCATCAGAGAGGTCCTATCTTCTCTTTGTTGATATATGGTATAGCAAACACACGTGTATGTCTTTAAGTATAAGAGCCTTTTGTTCAGATGGACCCGCTAGACTCCTGGCACCAGCGTTCGGGAGGCTTCACAGGGTCACATCTTGACCTCACACAAATCACACCACACACACACACACAGGCAAGGTACTCTTTGTGTGTATGTAGACGTCATATGTTAATGAACCTATGCATATTCATGTAACCTCAATAAAAGAACAGTGGTACGGGAGAA
>NW_024584291.1:15025-16534 GCF_018398535.1 Haplochromis burtoni
CATCAAACTTATTGGTAATGTCACAAGAAAAACAATGGTGTGCCGTCCCGCGGACGGCAATCATTTTCTGCCTGGAGCTAAGGGGGAAAAACAATCACATGAGTGCTGCTGTTTGACTGAGGAAGAATAAAGTCAATCACATGACCACTTAAAGACAAAGCAAGAAGGTGCCATATACCAGTTTCTAAATTGTGTTGATAGGCCACGTAAAACCAGAGTCATGATAAACAATTTATACGTGGCGTTTTCCTCAATAGTTTCATCATGTTTACTGTCTAAGGACAGCGCAGCGAGCGCTCTCTGCTTATGAGCAAAAAACCCCAAACCTGCCCTTTCGTGTTGGTGGGAAAATGCACCCTGTCGACCAATCAAAAAATGATATGGCAACATGACATCTGGTTGTTTAGGAAGAGAGGAACGTTTTAGGAGTGATGTGTTGACTTGTGTAGTTAGTGTGTAGTGCTGTGGATAGTTTTGTGTTGTGTGTCAGAACAATGAAGTGTCTCCAGGTAGAGAACAAGGGTGATACACCTGCTGCTGTCAGACCTGCAGGTGTCAGGCTGTGATGTTGTTTGTAAAACTTGTGCATATGATTTTAAACATTTTCAAGTTATATTTGCATTTAAAGTTACGAAATATGATTCATTAAACATGTTTGTGGTTGTTACAGTAAAAAATATCACTTTTTCAACTCTAATTTTATGTTTTTTGTCTAATTTTAGATCAATTGAGTTAATACAGTATGTCAAAATGGAAACATAACTGTAAATTCAGACACGTGGGGTTGTGCTGAAAAGAATGATAACAAACAAGGTAAATAGTTTTTAAAGGTGAAATGTAGAGGAAACGTCAAAAGTAGTTAAAAATGGCCAATTATACCCTGGACCCCAGAGGGTAAAACATTTTTTTTTAAGTAATGCAATAGCTAATTAATTACATTTAGAATATTATAACTCAGTTACTAACTCAGTTACTTTTTTGAAGAAGTAACTAGTAACTATATTTTAATTACGTTTTCAAAGTAACTTGCCCAACACTGATAATAATATAATAATAACGATAAAGTTGTGGATCTCAGACTCCACCAGTGTTCCTCTCACTCATCAGCATCCACCCTCAAAGCTGCAGTGTGACTGGGGCAGGTTATTCTGATCATTCCTCCTCTGCTGCAAGACCAAAGATGATCTTCATGTAGCTGTTAAGACAGTAATGGAAACTTTACACCTGACTAGAATCAGCTTCCTGTGAAGACTGCTGACCTTCTGAAGCAGAGCAAACTCTGACATCCTGTCAGCTGACACAGCTGGATTTATACCCCTGAAGTATTTCATGTTCACAGAAATGACAAAAACATAGTAATGACACTGAGAACTGTACGACAATCATCCAACACAGAGCTTCACATCATTTACAGGTACTCATTTTTTCCTACACTAGTTTATTTATCATAGTTTGTGTGAGTGTTTCAAGCTGACAATCAGCAGGCTTACAGCCAAACTCTGTTCTCAC
>NW_024584291.1:17975-19191 GCF_018398535.1 Haplochromis burtoni
CAGGTAGGGCATTAACAGGGAAGGGAGGGTAAGCAAAGAGCTTTCACTCTGAGGCTTCTGTCTTTAATGTGGTAACATGCTGCCGTTAAGAGCTGAAGTGAGATTCTGTTGCTCACTTTCATCTTCAGTCATCATCAAGACACCATGAAGACTGCAGCCATCACACTGCTCTTTGGTGAGTCACACAGAGCTCCTACACTTAATAATTTCAGCTCCCACAGAGATCAGAGTGTGTCCAGCTAAAGAACAGATACTCTGTGAATGCTTGGTGCTACAGGAGGTAAAAACAGGAAGTCAGCTTGTTTTTGTAGATAGGTGTGAAGTAGAGACAGCTGCAGCAGAAATGAGAAAAATAAATTAAATTAAGAAACTAGATAGGGACACGTGCTTCATCTTTTATCCCGTTTTGTACAATTAATATACATGATAAAAGTGTATTAAACTGTACGTCTCCTGTCTTTATCAGTTCAGTTTCGACCATACCGATGATTCATGTTAAACATGTCATGCTGGTTTTAACATCAAACACTAAACACATAGTTCTCTGAGTCAGTAACAAGTAGTAGCAACGTTTAGAAAGAATGGCAAAAATAATAATTTAAATACACAAAATAGAGGGAGGAAACTCCTCTCTGGCAGGAGCATTAAAACTAAATTATCTTCAGAATATCTGTGATTACAGAATGAAACACAAGATGACTTGGAAGCTGAAGCCCCAAACTCAAAAACACTGCTTAAACTGACCCGGGACCATATATTTTTTTCTTCTGGGTTTCAGGAAGGTGGATAATCATCTTAAAACAGATTGTTTAAAATTTGGTCCTACCGAGTTCAGCAACGGCATTTGACAGTTTAAAGGAAAGGATATGAATGAGCTAAATGGGCTAATTTTTAAAAACCCAGAACCAGCTCTCTGTTTTGGGCAGCCAGTTAGCTGCTATTCTTTTAAGGACTCAGGCTGCCAAGCAAACCTCCAAAACTACTCAAAATGAATTGCTCGATTATAGGGGAAATATTGCAGACAGCATCTTTTTAGCTGTGAAAGCTAATTAGACAGCAGAATTAGCACCTGTAAGCCACTGTGTGATTGTGCTCAGGTACGTGACTGAAGAAATCTTCAATGTGGAAAGGTTTGTATCTCCCAATCACTGATGAGAAGTGCTGAGGGATTAAAATCAGTAAAGGAGGAGCTCTGGCCCTGTAAGCTGGAAACAAA